>NC_092176.1:33820182-34080182 GCF_045791955.1 Oncorhynchus clarkii lewisi | reverse complement strand
CTTCACTGTTTCCTGAACACAATGAAGACTGTATGACGATGGTTCATTCTGAGAGGATGTGTCTATAACATCAAGTATGGTGGAGCCTCTACTTACAAAATCAGATAGAAATAACAAGGTTGATGTGAGGGGGTATATCCGGCTGTGATACAGAGTGGAATGTGTGTCTGTCTGTGTGTGTGTGTGTGTGTGTGTGTGTGTGTGTGTGTGTGTGTGTGTGTGTGTGTTTGTGTATGTCTGTGTGTATGTTTGTGTGTGTGTGTGTGTGTGTGTGTGTGTGTGTGTGTGTGTGTGTGTGTGTGTGTGTGTGTGTGTGTGTGTGTGTGTGTGTGTGTGTGTGTGTGTGTCTGTGTCTGTGTATGTGTGTTTTTAATGCTTCCCCCTGGGATTCTTTTCATCAGCGGTGGCAGTGGGCGTGGCTAATGGTGTGGTCTCTGACCAAAACCTTTTAGAGGCCCTCTTGGTTGCAAATACAAAATGTGTCTGTTTTCAAGCATATTTGCTGCAATTGTACACATTCTGCCATGTCTTATGCCATGTTCTCATGCTATCTGAGTGACTCAAACATTACAACAAAATCAATGACATGACATTATTGGAATGTTAGATCCACCCTGACTTTTTATTTATGTGGTTGTTAGTTCTCAAAGATGATCTTATTTAAAAAATATATAGCTCCATTATCTTTTCTAAATATTTTATATCTGGTTTTAGTCGTTTAAGTTGAAAACGATTTACCAGCCCGCCGCTGCTAAATGAATATGGAGAAAACACTGGTGTGTGCTAGCTTCAGTGTTAGCTGTTATATAGCGCCTCGTCATGACTGAAGTTAGCAAACAACACCCCTTATCATCCTCCTCCCACGCTGCTGTATTACAAACAACACCCCTGTCATCTTCCTCCCACGCTGCTGTATTACAAACAACACCCCTGTCATCATCCTCCCACGCTGCTGTATTACAAACAACACCCCTGTCATCTTCCTCCCACGCTGCTGTCCTATAAACAATACCCCTGTCATCTTCCTCCCACGCTGCTGTCCTATAAACAACACCCCTGTCATCTTCCTCCCATGCTGCTGTCCTACAAACAACACCCCTGTCATCTTCCTCCCACGCTGCTGTCCTATAAACAATACCCCTGTCATCTTCCTCCCATGCTGCTGTCCTACAAACAACACCCCTGTCATCTTCCTCCCACGCTGCTGTCCTATAAACAATACCCCTGTCATCATCCTCCCACGCTGCTGTATTACAAACAACACCCCTGTCATCATCCTCCCACGCTGCTGTATTACAAACAACACCCCTGTCATCTTCCTCCCACGCTGCTGTATTACAAACAACACCCCTGTCATCTTCCTCCCACGCTGCTGTATTACAAACAACACCCCTGGCATCTTCCTCCCATGCTGCTGTCCTACAAACAACACCCCTGTCATCTTCCTCCCACGCTGCTGTCCTATAAACAACACCCCTGTCATCTTCCTCCCACGCTGCTGTACTACATGTCATGTGTGGTACCGTGTGTCTGAGGTATACTGTCGTGTTGTTGTTGCTGACTCTCACATGCCCAAATTCAATTGCCCTTTGCAATGATTAAAGTGTTTGTAACTGAATTGAATTGAATCCCTTCCCCTGTCCTCCTTGCAGGTCCTGAAAGGCTGTAAGAAGCTGGCCATGTCAGTTTGTTCAGTGGGCCGGATCCCCGGGGGGTATGTCACCAACAACATTTATGCCTGGGTGGATCCTCATGGCCGCAGTGTGTCCCCTCCCTCCGACCTGGAGCAGCAAAGCACCCTGGGACCACAACACAGCCAGAGACGTACAGGACACACACAGGAGAAGACAGTGAGTGGATTGAATACCTCTGAGAATCTAAAATATATTTTCTCTCAGTTGTTTCAATATGGCTGACATATGGGTCAAATGGTCACTCATGTTTGACAACAAACAACTAATGGAGGGGGTGAACATGAGAAGGAGGAGGAGAAGGAGGAGGAGAAGGGGGGCAGAAATCAATGTGGAGCCTCACTGAGCTCTCCATATACCCAGGTTACATTAAAATGGCACCCTATTCCCTATGTAGTGCACTACTTTTGAACAGAACCCTATGGGCCCTGGTAGTGATCTATGTAGTGAATAAGGTTCCATTTGGGACGCAGACCATCCCTGCCCTGTGCACTCCTCTGCTCTGTCCAGTCCCTCTCTCATCTATTGATGTGAGACTGCATCGTCAGCACCACAGACCAGGCAGGCAGCCCGGGGTACGGTACACAGCTTTACACAGCACTGCAGAATTAAAAGTAAACTACGAGGACGGCCAAACACAGCCCAAGGTTCTTAAAAACAGATTTACTTTCACTAAATAAACTGTGGGAACAGTAGAGGTGTATGGGGCTAACTTAATCAGTAAATAAACTGTGGGAACAGTAGAGGTGTATGGGGCTAAATTCATCATGCAGAGAATTTCTAACCGGTTATTTTCCCCTGTATTTGGATGAGATTCGGAGGGCCTGAGATGTTAATGTCATTAAATTGACAGTGATATAGTCTCTCTCAATGTGGGCCTGAGAACCCATCTGCATCTTAAATGGCATCCCATTCTCTATATACTAAAGTGCACTACTGTTGACCTGGGGATTTATCCCTGGTCATAAGTAGTACACTATGTAGGGAGTGGGATGCTGTTTGGTACGAAGCCCCTGTTAGGACCATACCTCAGCCCAGACCCCAGGCCCCCATACAAGGTGTGATGATTTGTTGCTTATCTTGAGGCGGAGCCAGGGGGCATGAGTCTCTGCCAATGGAGAGTCAAGGCCTTTCATTTGGGACTCCTCCCTCTGGGCATCAAGCCTCATGTGTTGGAGGGATTGGTTGATGCTACCTCTGCACCTTTGATATAAACATTAATTTGTTAAGAAAGGTGCTCTGACATTCTGTATGTTGTGTTCTTCAAATAATTTGGTGCCATTTGGGAAGCACATCATATCACTTACCACTGTCACTTCCTGTCTGGTGACTGCCCCCTCTGTCTGTCCCTAAAGGTAAACCTGAACCTGGACGATGGTCTCTCTCTGGGCCTGATGATCAGAGGAGGGGCGGAGTATGGCCTGGGTATCTACATCACTGGGGTAGACCCCGGCTCAGCTGCAGACCACGGGGCACTCAAGGTATTAACCGATTATTACCATGCATATCCTATTGAAATTGTTACACCCCATCTGTCACGACTGTCTTCCTGGAAATGACTGGACCAAAGCGCAGTGTGATGAGTGTACATTTATTTTTATTTGAAATGAATGTCGCCAACAAAACAAGGAAACGACCGTGAAGCTTAACTTGGGCAACAATGCCACTAACAAAGTCAACTACCCACAAATACAAAGGAAAAAAGGCTGCCTAAGTATGATTCCCAATCAGAGACAACGATAGACAGCTGTCCCTGATTGAGAACCATACCCGGCCAAAACATAGAAATAGAAAACATAGAAATAAAGAAACTTGAAAGCCCACCCTAGTCACACCCTGGCCTAACCAAAATAGAGAATAAAAGCCTCTCCATGGCCAGGGCGTGACACCATCACAGCTGTTACGCACGCCTCTATGAAGAGGGAACGCAACCCCCTGCTACAACTAAACTCTCTGTGAAGCGAAAGAGGTATGGACTGTAGGTGCGAGTAAGAATGACAACAGGCAGAATGTGGTACCGTTTTACAAGGACTTTATTCCTGTACACGGTAATATGGGGAAAAGGGGCTGGACGGAACCAAAGCAAAGAAAGTAAATCTCAAAGCCCCCTCTCCTATCTTACCTGCCTACCCACTACTTACCTAATTTAACTTACCTGGTGCCCTAACCAAAATACAGGGGGTGGTCCGACCAGGTCTTACCTAGTGTGCTTAGACAGTGAATATACTACGGGTATATGTATGCCCGCGGGCCTCTTGCCTAAACACTCCCAAGGTGCCTTCCCCTTCTCCCCTGGGAACAAATGAAACAGAATATTAAACAATTTTACAAACAAACTAAGAAACAGAGGACATCAAATAACCATCATATCTAATGTTGATGAAGTTCGCCCCTCATCATGAGCTGTGAGCTCTGAGCAACAAACTCACAGAACATACCCACTCTCAGCAATGAACTCCCAGCAAAATCAACCTCTAGCAAAAACTCTCTATCACAAACAATCGCTCTGCAATGACCTCCCAGCAAAATATCTCAAGCAAATCTCTATGCAATGACCTCCAAAATCTCACTCAGCAATCCCTACCTCCAAATCTCTCTCCTGAACAGAACACTGGCTTTTATATAGCTTCAGAATGAATGTAACTGGAGACAGCTGTGTCTTGACGAGGGGGCGGGGTCAGCTCTCCAATTAGCCCTGGAGTCGACCAATCAGCTGCTTGAGGGATTTCAGGAAGCCATTTCCTGAAATAAAACACATGCAAATACACAAACTACAACACATAAACTGGGGAACGTAACACGCCCACCACAAAAATTGCAAACCTAGTTTTGCAATAACAAAAGCCATCGCTTCCCCAGTTAGTAAACCCGTGATAGAGCGTCAGCAACCACATTCGCCGAGCCCTTCACATAAGCGATCTGTACATTATATCCTTGTACAATCAGAGCCCACCGCATAAGGCGGCGGTTCTGGTTGTACATTTGCTTCAAGAACACCAATGGATTATGGTCCGTGAAGACCATAACAGGCAAAGCACTGGATCCCACATATACCTCAAAGAACTGTAAGGCAAGCAATAAAGCCAGCGTCTCTTGTTCAATTGTAGAGTATCTTGACTGACACGAGTTGAACTTACGGGAGAAGAAACTGACGGGCCGATCCACTCCGTCTTCATCTTCCTGTAAGAGAACTGCACCCACCCCCACTATACTAGCATCTGCCTCCAACTTAAAAGGTTTGTCAAAGTTGGGGGCGGCAAGCACTGGGGCACTACAAAGTAGCGCTTTAGCGGACTCAAAAGCGTAGTTACAGTCCTTGGACCACTTGAATGGTACCTTGGGACTAAGCAGAGACGAAAGGGGAGCTACTACCGTTGAGAAATTCTTACAGAAGGTACTGTTAGTGTTCAAATACTGGAGAGTTGAGACCAAATCACGGACGCTGGACAGAGTGGATTTCAGTTGTAACAAAAGACAGTTTTAATGAGTCAGAGATATCTTGTCCCGCAGTTTTACGTGCACGGACCTAGTTCACATAACTCGGCAAGGAGCCAGGTGAAAAAGAGGCCTATACAACGGTTACGTTCATTTTTATACATAGAATAAAGTAGGTGGAGTCTTGTCGTTTCGGTCTTCTTGACTGGTCGGAGGGTTGGAGGCGGGCCTTGCTCTAGCCAGAGCAGAAGCCCCATTGGTGCACAGCAGAGCCTTATCCTGAGCATCCGACCAATAGAGGGGGTCAGTCTTGTGGCTGGGTGTATGTGTTCTTACGACGGACTGTCTTTGTTTATATGAGCTATGTGTATGAATACTTATATAACAAATCCCTCTCTTCACGTCTATTAGACGTGAAAACTATAGCAGAAAGGTGGCGGTTGCAATCGCGGGTATACATAAGGTGGTGCTCCTAACCTTGTCTGGTTTGCATGGTGGGTCTGTAGGTGTAGTGCTACGTTTGGGACGGGAGTGATTGGAGGGAGTGAAATCAGGAAAGGAGTTAGGGACATGTGTAGGGGTTGGTGTATGTGATGTGGCAGGGTGAAATAGTTGTTCAATTAACCATGTGAAAGTCCTAGGGTTACTCCAAATATCAGTAGGAATATCACAAATAAGGGACCAGATATCCCCAGCCTCACCCAGAGAGGGAGAAATTTCCCTCTAACTGGGCGAGGTTCCCTTCTCAGGGGAGGCGGAGTTTGATGCCGCATCACCTGAGGAAGGAGTGTCTTCATTTGGAATCGAATTTAGGCCGCTCAAATCAGCTCTGACTTCAGTCAGTGTTCTAGAAGGAATTGGGGCTGGGGTGCAATGTGTAAGGCGGTGCCAAGGTGTGCCTGATTTACCTTTGACCTGGACTGAGTGTGAAGTAACCTCCTTCACTTCGTACGGTCCAGTCCACCTGGGTTCCAGCCACTTTCTCTTGTGGACTGTAACCCTCACCCCGTCACCAACCTTTACCTTCAGTAGTGGCGTGTCCCCCGGCAGCTCCCCCTCCTGGACCTTGTGAACCTGGGTAGAGAGTGCTGCAGAGAGAACCGTCAGTTTTTTCACATAATTAGACATTACAATTTGTTGTACATCAAGGGCGGGCATATGACCTCCCTCCCTTGGTGGACCATGCATGACTCTACCAGTCATTATCCCATGAGGCACATACTTTAGCTATCTTAGCTTTTGCTTTTGGTTTGCTGTTCCACCAGATTTTGGGATTGGGGCCTGTACACAGATCCAAATCTGTGGGTTATGCCAAATCTTTCTTCCACCTGTCTCAGGTGTTTGTTAAATGTAAGCCATTTGTCAAATTTGATTTGTCTTGGGATGCCATACCTGGGTATTAGTTTGGTTTGTAGCCACTCAAAGACTGACCTAGCATCCTCCCCTTTTGTTATTATTGCCTCTACCCATTTGGAGAACCTATCTACTATGACTAGGAGATAGAGTTTGCCTTTAGATAAATTTTCGGGGCCCATGTCGGTGTAGTCTATACTAATATCCTGAAAACATGCATTAGGTATTACGTATGAGCCCATTGGTGTTTGATATGGTTTCTTTGGGTTGTGTCTGTCACAACCATTGCATTCGTCACAAAATAAATCATCGTCATAAAATAAGTCAGTCATATTTTTTATGTGAGGGTGCCACCAGATGTGCGAGGCCTTTTTGGAGGGTCTTTAGTTTGCCTTCGTGTGTGGGGCCATGTGTTTCTCATAAAAGTTCTGGGTCCATCAGTGTGGCCTGCTTCATGGGCATGGGCTGAGTCTGTATAGATATTCAGTCTTTCCTTTTCCTCTGATGAGGACCTGCGTCAATCCGATGATTTCAGCTAATTTGGCCGATGCTGGTTGAGGGATGATGGCTGATTGAAGGGTGACATCACGAGGTGAGCTGTTTTTTCAATAGCTTTTGCTACTGCAGCAACGTATCTGGAGCATGTTGACTGTCCTACCTCAATGTGGTCAAGTTTGAAGAGTAGTACATCAAGACCCTTCTCTCCCCCTCTTGTTTCTGGAATAGGACGGATGAGGTGAATCCTTCCCTTTCAGAAACATCCAAATGGAACTTGTTCTTGTAGTCAGGTGCAGTCAGAGCTGCTGCCGCTGATAGATCTGTTTTCAGGAGTGCTATGGCTGTTGATGCTTCAGCCGTCCAGGCCAGGGGTGCATGGAGGTTCCTTGATCGTAGGATGACCGGTGCTGCCACCCCCTCTGGGCCACACCCAATGGTACAACACCTGATAGGTGGGGTCAGGTGCATCATGTCTTCGTCCCAGTCTGCAGTGTAGAGGCAGTCATCAGTTTCTGTTGCATTGAGTGTGCAATGGATCTCAGCTTGGGGAGTCTTATATGGGTGCAGAGTGTAGATTTGAGCTTTCAGTTGGTTGAACTTAAACTGGATGTGAGGGGTGGCAGGCCCTGTGGGTAGGCATTTTAGCCAGTACACTTCTTGGGCTTCAGACAGTGTGGTCATCGGCAGGAGTGGCATCCTCATCATTCTTACTGGGTGATCAGGTGTTGAAGTGGGAGGGTTGGTTGTAATCTTGCTGCTCCTGCTGCATGTGTCTAGGAGAGCGTCCTCTTCCTCTTCCTGGTGCCCCTCCACGTCCTCTTCCTCTTTCTCTCCATTGCTGTTGCTGCGGGGAGAGTGGTTTCGTGCAATATCTGGCATAGTGACCGGGAATTCCGCAGTTATACCACTGGTAGTTTCCCCCTCTGTATGGTCCAGTGTAGGGGCCTCGTTGAGCCCGTTGCCGTTGCAGGATATACCGCTGTGGGGGAGGGTAATGGGGTGGTGGGGCTGCCTGCTGTTGGATCATCTGAGAGACAGTCTGTGCCACGATCTGAGTGTTATCTGGCTGCTCCCCTTGGTCTTGAGTTTCTACTGCAATCATTTGTTTGGGCGTGATGGCTGCAGACATTTTATCTAAGTCGTCTGATAATGTGTATAATGCGTTATTTAGGTATATTCAATCCTCACTATGTGGTGTTTATTTCTATCGTTGTATGCTTAGCCCGTACTGCTGTACTGGCTGTGGCTTATCTCTTCCACCCTCACCCTCGCATACAAAGGGGGTTATCAGTATGTGACGCCCGCCACGTGTGTTTCTCCGGTATTTTATTTGAATTTGTTTAGCGATTCGTTTAGGTATTTTCTAGAAATGATTCGGCGATTTCCTTTTGGAACAATATATCAGTGAATATATGCGGTTCTATAACAATTTTCAGAGTAATTCTAGCTCTTTAGGAAATATAGATAGAATTTCTAGACAACTAAGAGTTGTTCAGTGAATTATTTAAATACTTTCTGTAAACAATTCAGTAAATTCCTTTATGAACTTATATCAGTATATTCGAGCGATTCTATAGCAATTGTCAGAATAATTCTATATCTTTAGGAAATATGGATAGAATAGAAAAACCCCAAAATCAGTGTGCAGCTTTTAGCGTCTGTCAAACAAAGTCTGTACTAAGCTCGGCGGCTTATTTAAATACTTTCTAGAAACAATTCAGTAAGTTCCTTTATGAACTTATATCAGTAAATTCCAGCGATTCTATAGCAATTGTCAGAATAATTTTAAACTTTAGGCAATATCAACAGGAATGAAAAACGAAAATCAGTATTCCAGCCCGGCTGCTGTCAATCAAAGTTGCACGGCCATTCGATACTAAGGTGGCTTTGTCTACCAGCACGTGTGCCTAATAGCCCAGTTACGTATCCCAACCTACTCCGCGACAAACGTTTCTTTCAATTTAATTTCCCCCATCTCCAAATCATGGAATGTCAACTCTGGTTCATATTATGTTTATTGTTTGATGTGCAATAGCCACATCATTCCCGATCTCTGTCTTGTGGAAGGCCAAACTTACATATCCTATATCTATTCGACTACACCTCTAACATAACCAATTAAACAGTTTACAACTTATTCAATAGGATCTTTTACATGCAGATTCAGTCGATCTATTAATTAACTACACCTCTAAACACAACCAATTAAACAGTTTAGAACTTATTCAATAGGAACTTTTACATGCATACTACACTTCTAAACCACAACCAATTAAACAGTAAGCACTTATTTAATAGGATCTTTTACATGCATACTACACTTCTAATAATAGGCCAATTGATAAAAAATAAAAATACAAATAAAAAATAAAAACGAGCAAAACAAGATCTCCCCGATCAATGTCTTAGGTTCTTATGTAAAAATTTGGGCACCGATTCATACTCACGCCCAGTACTTTCTGATCAAAATTTGGTTTAGGCTATAATACAATATGCAGATTTCGATATAACGGGCTCTGCTCACCTTATATAGAGCGCTCCGATCAGATTTCCTGAGGCAAGATGAATGGCTGGGGAAGTCACTCTTCCGTCTGATTTTTTAGCCGTGATCAGTCTTGTCCTCTCACACTAACTTATAATAGATCGAATTCAAGAATAACCATCCTCTGCTACCAAGTTTTGTTAGTGTTCAAATACTGGAGAGTTGAGACCAAATCACGGACGCTGGACAGAGTGGATTTCAGTTGTAACAAAAGACAGTTTTAATGAGTCAGAGATATCTTGTCCCGCAGTTTTACGTGCACGGACCTAGTTCACATAACTCGGCAAGGAGCCAGGTGAAAAAGAGGCCTATACAACGGTTACATTCATTTTTATACATAGAATAAAGTAGGTGGAGTCTTGTCGTTTCGGTCTTCTTGACTGGTCGGAGGGTTGGAGGCGGGCCTTGCTCTAGCCAGAGCAGAAGCCCCATTGGTGCACAGCAGAGCCTTATCCTGAGCATCCGACCAATAGAGGGGGTCAGTCTTGTGGCTGGGTGTATGTGTTCTTACGACGGACTGTCATGTTTATATGAGCTATGTGTATGAATACTTATATAACAGTACGATAGTACCCTACCATCCCCAGGAATCTGCGCAACTGGCGGCGAGTAGTGGGAGCAGGAAAAGCAAAAATTGCTTCCACTTTGCCAGTTACTGGGCGCACTTGACCACGTCCCACTTGTTTACCTAAGTAAGTCACTGTAGCCTTCCCAAACTCACACTTGGCCAGATTGAGGGTTAAAGAAGCCTTCTCCAACCGCTGAAACACACTTTTCAAAGTGGAGAGATGATCAGACCAAGTAGACGAATGAATCACCACATCGTCAAGGTAAGCAATACAATTTGGCAGATCTGCAAACACAATGTTAACTAGCCGCTGAAAAGTAGCAGGTGCATTACACATGCCAAAGGGCATCACAGTGTATTGTACGAAGTTATCTGGCGTAACAAAAGCCGATATGTCAGAAGCTCGAGAGGTCAGAGGCACCTGCCAATAACCTTTTAACAAATCTAACTTACTAACGTAAGCAGCAGAGCCTATTCTATCAATACAGTCATCTAAGCGAGGTAGAGGAAAAGAATCAGACTTTGTAACTGCATTTACGCGACGATAGTCCGTACATAAGCGGGATGTACCGTTCCTTAATATCAGCAAAGGTGTTAGCTTTGCTGGCTGAACACCAGCGACTAAACAGAGACTCTTTGTCCCTAGCAAATTCAACAAATGTACGGTGAGAGGGTTTCTTGTGGTTCCTGAAGCGCTGTCTATAAGCTTCAGGCACCAACTCATAAGCCCGCAACACGGTAGTTTTAACTGTATCGTAGTGTAAACTGTCTTCCAGGGAGAGAGCAGCTACTACTTCCTGGGCTTTCCCAGACAATTTACATTGTAACAGGAGCGGCCAAACCTCGAGTGGCCAATGCAGCGCAGCGGCCACACGCTCAAACGCAGAGAAATAAGAATCAACTTCCGACTCTCGGAATGGAGGGACTAAAGCTATGTTTTTACTCACATCGAAGTGGGTTTGATGAGGAGCAGCTTGTGGAGTCGCACTGGAGCCAGCGTCTAGCTCCAGTTGTCGGATCCTCACCTCCTTGTCAGCTTCTATTTTCCTAATTTCAAGTTCAAAATTCATCCGTCTCTCTTTATCTTTTTGCTCCATTTCTAACCGAGCCAGCTTCACCTTCAGCCTAGCAGTTCCATCTGAACGACCCGAAGCAGAAGATAAAGGATCGAATCGGGGCAATGTAAAAGGGGTACGAGGAACCCCTTCCTCCGCCTTGTCCTCCGACTTGGCATCGGAAGGTCTACCCGTCTCCTCTCCTTGCAATGAGAGAATCCGTTCTCTCACTAAACCCTCCCTGACTAGCAGCAAAAGCTCAGCCTTTAGGGCTTTCTCAGGGACAACAAATCCATAATGGTCAGCTATAGCTATAAGGTCTACTTTACGAAACCTACCCAAACAATCAATAGAGGGCGCTTCAAAAAACTTAGAGATGGCTGATGGCCCATTATGATGGCCCATTATGTTACGCACGCCTCTATGAAGAGGGAACGCAACCCCCTGCTACAACTAAACTCTCTGTGAAGCGAAAGAGGTATGGACTGTAGGTGCGAGTAAGAATGACAACAGGCAGAATGTGGTACCGTTTTACAAGGACTTTATTCCCGTACACGGTAATATGGGGAAAAGGGGCTGGACGGAACCAAAGCAAAGAAAGAAATCTCAAAGCCCCCTCTCCTATCGTACCTGCCTACCCACTACTTACCTAATTTAGCACCACCTGGTGCCCTAACCAAAATACAGGGGGTGGTCCGACCAGGTCTTACCTAGTGTGCTTAGACAGTGAATATACTACGGGTATATGTATGCCCGCGGGCCTCTTGCCTAAACACTCCCAAGGTGCCTTCCCCTTCTCCCCTGGGAACAAATGAAACAGAATATTAAACAATTTTACAAACTAAGAAACAGAGGACATCAAATAACCATCATATCTAATGTTGATGAAGTTCGCCCCTCATCATGAGCTGTGAGCTCTGAGCAACAAACTCACAGAACATACCCACTCTCAGCAATGAACTCCCAGCAAAATCAACCTCTAGCAAAAACTCTCTATCACAAACAATCGCTCTGCAATGACCTCCCAGCAAAATATCTCTAGCAAATCTCTATGCAATGACCTCCAAAATCTCACTCAGCAATCCCTACCTCCAAATCTCTCTCCTGAATAGAACACTGGCTTTTATATAGCTTCAGAATGAATGTAACTGGAGACAGCTGTGTCTTGACGAGGGGGCGGGGTCAGCTCTCCAATTAGCCCTGGAGTCGACCAATCAGCTGCTTGAGGGATTTCAGGAAGCCATTTCCTGAAATAAAACACATGCAAATACACAAACTACAACACATAAACTGGGGAACGTAACAACAGCGAATAAAACGCAACCACAAGGTTCAGACGCCGTGAAGCAAAGGGGGTAAGAATCTTCTGTGGTCCATCTCGCTGTGTCGAAACCTGGCAGACACTTTTTAACTGACAAAAATATCATATGTACAAAAGGGTCGGTCATTGCATTCTTTAGTCTGCTGTTTTTTTTCAACTCAGATGACTGAGGCAGGACTAGTGAGCTTGTAAACAGAATGACTGAACCATGGCACCATAGTATCATGGCTGGGTTCGAAATAGATCTCGCAGGCATCAAGGATTTTTATGCCTTGAGACAATTGAGACATGGATTGTGAGGGTAAATGGGCGCGCCGGTTTGTGTCAAGAACTGCAATGCTGCTGGTTTTTTCACGCTCAACCGTTTCCCGTGAGTATCAAGAATGGTCCACCACCCAAATAACATCCAGACAACTTGACACAACTGTGGGCAGCAGTGGAGTCAACATGGGCCGGTATCGCTGTGGAACACTTTCAACACCTTGTACATCCATGCCCAGACAAATTGAGGCTGTTCTGAGGGCAAATGGGGGTGGGGGAGCACAACACAGCCCTCAGCTCTTCATCTCTCTGTCAAATAAACACTGCCAAAATGTCAAGCGCATCTTATTCAATCTTTCAAGAGACCATGCTTAGATTTCGAAAAAGTATTGGAAGGATAGGGAGCGTATCTTTTTTCACTGTGACTGACAATCAGAGTTTACACACCAGCTACATCACTGCATGAGATGGAATTACATGGATCACTCCTAAAACCAATTATCCATCCAATTATACACAGGTTAATGTTCTATAACCTGTTGGTAATACATGGATGAAGTGATGCATAGCCCTGTGAATGATGTGTTAGAGAAATACTTTTGAGAAGCAGGGACATACAATGTTACCTTGGTCAAGCAGATTGAATGCTGTGCTCATGTCTTGATATCTGCAGTGAACCAGCATGTGAGCTAGCGAGATCAGGCTGGTTTAATGAGGCTAATTCAATGTTGCTCTTTCATTACCTTTTCTGGAGCTATTTTGCAGAAGCTGAGAGAAACCTCTCCTCTCCTGTCCACTCCTCTCCTGTCCACTCCTCTCCTCTCCTGTCCACTCCTCTCCTGTCCTCTCCTGTCCTCTCCTCTCCACTCCTCTCCTGTCCACTCCTCTCCTGTCCACTCGTCTCCTGTCCTCTCCTGTCCACTCCTGTCCTGTCCTCTCCTGTCCACTCCTCTCCTGTCCACTCCTCTCCTGTACACTCCTCTCCTGTCCTGTCCACTCCTCTCCTGTCCTCTCCTGTCCACTCCTGTCCACTCCTCTCCTGTCCTCTCCTGTACACTCCTCTCCTGTCCTGTCCACTCCTCTCCTGTTCACTCCTCTCCTGTCCTCTCCTGTCCTCTCCTCTCCACTCCTCTCCTGTCCTGTCCTCTTCTCTCCTGTCCACTCATCTCCTGTCCTCTCCTGTCCACTCCACTCCTGTCCACTCCTCTCCTGTCCACTCCTCTCCTTTCCTCTCCTCTCCTGTCCTCTCATCTCCTGTCCTCTCCTCTCCTGTCCAATCCTATCCTGTCCTCTCCTCTGCTGTCCTCTCCTCTGCTGTCCTCTCCTCTCCTGTCCTCTCCTCTGCTGTCCACTCCTCTCCGGTCCACTCCTCTCCGGTCCACTCCTCTCCTGTCCACTCCTCTCCTGTCCTCTCCTCTCCTGTCCTCTCATATCCTGTCCTCTCCTGTCCACTCCACTCCTGTCCACTCCTCTCCTGTCCACTCCTCTCCGGTCCACTCCTCTCCTGTCCACTCCTCTCCTGTCCTCTCATATCCTGTCCTCTCCTGTCCACTCCACTCCTGTCCACTCCTCTCCTGTCCACTCCTCTCCTGTCCACTCCTCTCCTGTCCACTCCTCTCCTGTCTTGTCCTCTACTCTCATGTCCTCTCCTGTCCACTCCTCTCCTGTCCACTCCTCTCCTGTCCTGTCCAGTCCACTCCTCTCCTGTCCTTCCCCCTCCTGTCCTCTCCACTCCTGTCCACTCCTCTCCTCTCCTGTCCACTCCTGTCCTCTCCTCTCCTGTCCTCTCCTCTCCTGCCCCCTCCTCTCCTGTCCCCTCCACTCCTCTCCTGTCCTGTCATGCCCACTCCTCTCCTGTCCTCTCCTGTCCTTTCCTGTCCACTCCTCTCCTGACCTCTCCTGTCCTGTCCTCTCCTCTCCTGTTCTCTCCTGTCCACTACTCTCCAGTCCTCTCCTGTCCTGTCCACTCCTCTCCTGTCCACTCCTCTCCTGTCCTGTCCTCTCCTCTCCTGTTCTCTCCTGTCCACTCCTCACCTGTCCACTCCTCACCTGTCCTGTCCTCTACTGTCCTATCATGTCCACTCCTCTCCTGTCCTGTACTCTCCTATCCATTCCTCTCCTGTCCTGTCCTCTCCTCTCCTGTCCTCTCCTGTCCACTCCTCTCCTGTCTACTCCCGTTCACTCCCATCCTGTCCTCTCCTGTCCACTCCTGTCCTCTCCTTTCCACTCCTCTCCACTACTCTCCTGTCCACTACTCTCCTGTCCACTCCTCACCTGCCCACTCCTCACCTGTCCACTCCTCTCCTGTCCTGTCTTCTCCTGTCCACTCCTCTCCTGTTCACTCCTCTCCTGTCCTCACCACTCCTGTCCACTCCTCTCCTGTCCTCTCCACTCTTGTCCACTCCACTCCTGTCCTCTCCACTCTTGTCCTCTCCTGTCCACTCCTCTCCTGTCCTCTCCACTCCTGTCCTCTCCACTCCTGTCCACTCCTCTACTGTCATGTCCACTCCTCTACTGTCCTCTACTGTCCTCTCCTCTTCTCTCCTGTCCTGTCCTGTCCACTCCTCTCCTGTCCACTCCTCTCCTGTCCTGTCCTCTACTCTCCTGTCCACTCCTGTCCTCTCCTCTCCTGTCCTCTCCTCTCCTGCCCCCTCCTCTCCTGTCCCCTCCACTCCTCTCCTGTCCTGTCATGTCCGCTCCGCTCCTGTCCTTCCCCCTCCTGTCCTCTCCACTCCTGTCCACTCCTCTCCTCTCCTGTCCACTCCTGTCCTCTCCTCTCCTGTCCTCTCCTCTCCTGCCCCCTCCACTCCTGTCCTCTCCTCTTCTCTCCTGTCCACTCCTGTCCTCTCCACTCCTGTCCTCTCCTTTCCACTCCTCTCCACTACTCTCCACTACTCTCCTGTCCACTCATCTCCTGTCCACTCCTCACCTGCCCACTCCTCACCTGTCCACTCCTCTCCTGTCCTGTCCTCTTCTGTCCTCTCCTATCATGTCCACTCCTCTCCTGTCTTCTCCAGTTCTGTCCACACCTGTCCTCTCCTCTCCTCTCCTGTCCTCTCCACTCTTGTCCACTCCTCTCCTGTCCTCTCCACTCCTGTCCACTCCTCTCCTGTCCACTCCTCTCCTGTCCACTCCTCTCCTGTCCACTCCTCTCCTGTCCACTCCTCTCCTGTCCTCACCACTCCTGTCCACTCCACTCCTGTCCTCTCCTCTCCTGTCTTCTCCAGTTCTGTCCACACCTGTCCTCTCCTGTCCTTTCCTCTCCTCTCCTGTTCTCTACCATCCTGTCCTCTCCTCTCTTGTCATCTCCTGTCCACTCTCCTGTCCTCTCCCCTCCACTCCTGTCCTCTCCTGTCCTCTCCTGTCCTCTCCACTCTTCTCCTGTCCACTCTTCTCCTGTCCTCTCCTCTCCTGTCCTGTCCTCTTCTCTCCTGTCCACTCCTCTCCTGTCCTCTCCTGTCCACTCCTCTCCTGTCCTCTCCTGTCCTCTCCTCTCCTGTCCACTCCTCTCCTGTCCTGTCCACTCCTCTCCACTCCTCTCCTGTCCACTCCTCTCCTGTCCTCTCCTGTCCTCTCCTGTCCTCTCCTGTCCTCTCCTCTCCACTCCTGTCCTGTCATGTCCACTCCTCCCCTCTCATGTCCTCTCCTGTCCACTCCTCTCCTGTCCTGTCCTCTTCTCTCCTGTCCACTCCACTCCTGTCCTCTCCTCTCCTCTCCTGTCCTCTCCTCTCCTGTCCTCTCCACTCTTGTCCACTCCTCTCCTGTCCTCTCCACTCCTGTCCACTCCTCTCCTGTCCACTCCTCTCCTGTCCACTCCTCTCCTGTCCTCACCACTCCTGTCCACTCCTCTCCTGTCCTCTCCACTCCTGTCCACTCCACTCCTGTCCTCTCCTCTCCTGTCCACTCCTCTCCTGTCCTCTCCACTCCTGTCCTCTCCACTCCTGTCCACTCCTCTCCTGTCATGTCCACTCCTCTACTGTCCTCTACTGTCCTTTCCTGTCCACTCCTCTCCTGTCATGTCCTCTCCTCTCTTGTCCACTCCTCTCCACTCCTCTCCTCTCCTGTCATGTCCACTCCTCTCCTGTTCTCTCCTGTCCACTCCTCTCCTGTCCACTCCTCTCCTGTCCTGTCCTCTACTGTCCTGTCCTCTTCTGTCCACTCCTGTCCTGTCATGACAGTCCACTCCTCCCCTCTCATGTCCTCTCCTGTCCACTCCTCTCCTGTCCTGTCCTCTTCTCTCCTGTCCACTCCACTCCTGTCCTCTCCTCTCCTCTCCTGTCCTCTCCTCTCCTGTCCTCTCCACTCTTGTCCACTCCTCTCCTGTCCTCTCCACTCCTGTCCACTCCTCTCCTGTCCACTCCTCTCCTGTCCACTCCTCTCCTGTCCACTCCTCTCCTGTCCTCTCCACTCCTGTCCACTCCACTCCTGTCCTCTCCTCTCCTGTCCACTCCTCTCCTGTCCTCTCCACTCCTGTCCTCTCCACTCCTGTCCACTCCTCTCCTGTCATGTCCACTCCTCTACTGTCCTCTACTGTCCTTTCCTGTCCACTCCTCTCCTGTCATGTCCTCTCCTCTCTTGTCCACTCCTCTCCACTCCTCTCCTCTCCTGTCATGTCCACTCCTCTCCTGTTCTCTCCTGTCCTTTCCTGTCCACTCCTCTCCTGTCCACTCCTCTCCTGTCCTGTCCTCTACTGTCCTGTCCTCTTCTGTCCACTCCTCTCCTGTCCACTCCTCTCCTGTCCTGTCCAGTCCACTCCTCTCCTGTCCTTCCCCCTCCTGTCCTCTCCAATCCTGTCCACTCCTCTCCTCTCCTGTCCACTCATGTCCTCTCCTCTCCTGTCCACTCCTCTCCTGTCCTCTCCTGTCCTTTCCTGTCCACTCCTCTCCTGACCTGTCCTGTCCTCTCCTCTCCTGTTCTCTCCTGTCCACTACTCTCCTGTCCTCTCCTGTCCTGTCCCCTCCTCTCCTGTTCTCTCCTGTCCACTCCTCACCTGTCCACTCCTCACCTGTCCTGTCCTCTCCTGTCCTATCATGTCCACTCCTCTCCTGTCCTGTACTCTCCTGTCCATTCCTCTCCTGTCCTGTCCTCTCCTCTCCTGTCCTCTCCTGTCCACTCCTCTCCTGTCCACTCCCGTTCACTCCCATCCTGTCCTCTCCTGTCCACTCTTGTCCTCTCCTTTCCACTCCTCTCCACTACTCTCCACTACTCTCCTGTCCACTACTCTCCTGTCCACTCCTCACCTGCCCACTCCTCACCTGTCCACTCCTCTCCTGTCCTGTCCTCTCCTGTCCTCTCCTATCATCTCCACTTCTCTCCTGTCTTCTCCTGTTCTGTCCACACCTGTCCTCTCCTGTCCTTTCCTCTCCTCTCCTGTTCTCTCCCATCCTGTCCTCTCCTCTCTTGTCATCTCCTGTCCACTCTCCTGTCCTCTCCCCTCCACTCCTGTCCTCTCTTGTCCTCTCCACTCTTCTCCTGTCCACTCTTCTCCTGTCCTCTCCTCTCCTGTCCTCTCCTCTGACAGGGGGTAAACTAAACTCCACTAAATACATGATATCAGTCATCCTATCACTCAGGAACAATAAGACACCGTCAAACCGTCCAGGTGTCAGCCCTGTAACGAGGACCTCTATCAGCCAATCTGGATCCAGCTGTTGTCTGTTGGACGGTGTGACAGATAATCATGCGTCTGTCCCATCTCTGTGCCCTGACATGGGCTTTAATTATTGTAATTCCCCCATGGGGATCAGACCAGCCTCCAGCCCTTCCATTACCTTGTCTTTCAACAGGCCAGCCCACTGATGTGCCTGTCTGTCGCTTCTCATCCACAGATAAGCACTCTTTGGCTAGCAACGGGACAGGACCCTCTGAAATATAACATTTATTGTCTTTGGGAGATTGTCCATTTGCTCTACTGGTCTCCTCCATGGCTACTCTCTCAGGCCAACTGGAAACACACCACCAAAAGTCAGCCAACTGTCTTGGCTGCCCAAAATACTCTGCATTGATCTCTCTCTCTGAGAAAGGACAAGAACATTGTGTGTGTAAAATTGCTCCTCTCCTCTCAATCTTGTCTGACTCATAACCATTTTATTTCACACTTCGTCTCAGATGATCAATGAAACGCCACTTGGAAATGATGGTTCAATCTATCTACTTTGAGCATTTGAGTTACAGTATGCTGGAGGGGTCCCATATTGTCACAGAGTAAGCATTACAGAGGCAGGAAGGTTTGAGGGGACACAGACCGTGGGTATGTCCCAAAAATCACCCTAGTGGGGCTCCCGAGTGGTGCAGCGGTCTAAGGCACTGCATCTCAGTGCTAGAGGTGTCACAGACACCGTGGTTCAGGGGTAGGTCATCATTGTAAATAAGAATTTGTTCTTAACTGACTTGCCTAGTTAAATAAAGGTTAAATAAAAACCCTCCCCTCCAGTGGCTGCAGCTCAAGAGACCTCGACTGGGGGGTGTAAATCAGGACCTCTCACCCTCCCTCCCTCCCATCCCTCCCTCCACTTCAATGAGTTATGGAGGTTCACTCAAGCTGATTCGTCCTCTGAATGTAAATGCATTAGTGTTAGGAGGGAGGGAGAGAGAGGAGAGGAGACGTCAATAACTAATTTCTCCCTTTACTTCCTCTTGTGGAAAGAGAATAGGCCAATTGAAGAGGTTCAGTAATGCCACTGTCCCCTCAGCTTCTCCTGTGTTTGTCAGATTCTCAGTTCTCTTTTATTTCATGCTAGACTAACTCATATGTTGTATGTCTGCTGGATAGGATAGAGAGATAAACATGTATCTGGGTGGGAGCTATACCACTCCGGACCACTCACCTGACCAACTCATTCTGATGCTCTGAGATGGCCAGTAAAATACATGAGAAATGGAAAAACAACATTCACACACTCCAATGTATATAGAAGTTGTTTCATTGTGAACCTAATTTCTATGAAATCCTAGTCACGTTACATATTGATACTGCAGATTACTGTTGTATCCCCTGTAGATCAGTAGATGTTTTACTTACTAATTACTAAGCTAAAATCAAAGCGGAACTGCTTTGTGGAAACTGAATGTGGAACAGGAAGAATAGGAAAGGGCATAAAACAAAGAAGAGCTTTGATTGTAAATCACCACGTCTGTCAAGTGTTTTGTTTGTGCATTAGAAGAATGAATAGGCTGGGAGATAATAACCATTGATTTTTTCCCCCAGTGTTGTATTTTATGAATGATGTTCCTTCTATAGAATTGGCCTCTTACTGTCAGTGATATCCTCCTTTCAGCATTTTCTGTTTTTATTACTAGCCATAGATTGATCCTACTTGGTTTAAGTCAATCAAACTGAATTGCTGTCTTTCCCTAGTAGTTCCTTAGCCTGGTGAAACCTGCCTAATCTTGCAAAAGCTCACATGCTGTTTCCCTTTACGTATCAAGCTAAACGAAAGGTGGGCGAAGCGGTCATTCTGCTTGACCAGGCTAGTATCTCCTGTTCCCAGGGTGAAATAAAACCGCAGATTGTTTCCAGAATAATATGTGTGTGTGTGAGGGCAGTAGCTAATAATAATAATGAAACTGCGTAGCCTACACATCGCTGTGGTGGGTTTGAGTGCACTAAGTTCTGCTTCAGTGTACTTTGTGTTATTGCCTGAACCTTGAGCTGCAGCTCTCAGAATGTCTGCTCTGCTTTCACCTGAATACTGGCCTGGCCTTGACTGTTGGAAGAATGTTCAAGACTATCAGAAAAAGCCATGGCACTTTTGTGTGGGTGTACTTGCGTGTGTGTGTGTGTGTCTGTATCAGTGTCTGTGTGAATACACACCCTCTCTCTACCAGTGCACCCACCCTCTCCTCTCTGTCTGTTCAGGTGGGCGACCAGTTGCTGGAGGTGAATGGGCGGAGCTTCGTGGCCATCCCCCATGACGAGGCGGTGAGGATCCTGAAGACGTGTCGTCACCTGCAGGTGAGGGTGAGGGACGTTGGCCGCGTGCCCCATGCCCGCACCGTGGTGGACCAGACCAAATGGATCAGCAGCCCCATCACCCCTAGCCCACCGCCCATAACAGAGAGCACAGCCAGCCCAGCTGCTACACGGTGAGTTAGCGCCCATAACAGAGAGCACCGCCAGCCCAGCCACTACACAGTGAGTTAGCGCCCATAACAGAGAGCACCGCCAGCCCAGCCGCTACACAGTGAGTTAGCGCCCATAACAGAGAGCACCGCCAGCCCAGCCACTACACAGTGAGTTTGCGCCCATAACAGAGAGCACCGCCATCCCAGCCGCTACACGGTGAGTTAGCTGCCATAACAGAGAGCACCGCCAGCCCAGCCGCTACACGGTGAGTTAGCTGCCATAACAAAGAGCACCGCCAGTCCAGCCGCTACACGGTGAGTTAGCTGCCATAACAGAGAGCACCGCCAGCCCAGCCGCTACACGGTGAGTTAGCTGCCATAACAGAGAGCACCGCCAGTCCAGCCGCTACACTGTGAGTTAGCTGCCATAACAGAGAGCACCGCCAGCCCAGCCGCTACACGGTGAGTTAGAGCCCATAACAGAGAGCACCGCCAGCCCAGCCGCAACACAGTGAGTTAGCGCCCATAACAGAGAGCACCGCCAGCCCAGCCGCTACACAGTGAGTTAGCGCCCATAACAGAGAGCACCGCCATCCCAGCCGCTACACGGTGAGTTAGCGCCCATAACAGAGAGCACCGCCAGCCCAGCCGCTACACAGTGAGTTAGCGGCCATAACAGAGAGCACTGCCAGCCCAGCCGCTACACAGTGAGTTAGCGCCCATAACAGAGAGCACCGCCATCCCAGCCACTACACGATGAGTTAGCGCCCATAACAGAGAGCACCGCCAGCCCAGTCGCTACATAGTGAGTTAGCGCCCATAACAGAGAGCACTGCCAGCCCAGCCGCTACACAGTGAGTTAGCTGCCATAACAGAGAGCACCTCCAGCCCAGCCGCTACACGGTGAGTTAGCTGCCATAACAGAGAGCACCGCCAGCCCAGCCGCTACACGGTGAGTTAGCGCCCATAACAGAGAGCACCGCCAGCCCTATGGCTATGTCCCAAAAGGCACCCTATTGCACTACTTTTGACCAGAGCCCCATGGACCATTGGCGATGCATCCTATGAGAGTTTGATGATATCTTTGTTTTCAGTGAAAAAGTCATGCTGAAAGACTAATGAAAGCTCCTTCCTCCGTTTATGTTAAATTCCCTTTGAAAACCAAACGTCCTTGGAATGTACAATGCACAGTGGCATCGATGTTTCATCTTTAATGTAACAGATATGTAGTATGTTTGACGCTTTGAACATGGAATGATTTTTCCATTCGATCAGTAATTTTTTCTTTGACCAGAAATAATGTCTTAGGGCATTCATGTCTGCGGTAACATGAATATTAGCAACTGAATGTAATATATTTCAATTACAATCCAGCCTCCATAGAAGCAATATATAGAATGATCACGTAACAAGGTAACATAATGAAATTACCATTGAATTTCTGACCAGTGTCATTATTCTTCTACAGCTGTCAGTGTCTTCTCATGTGACTGACTGACTAATGCGAGGCAGAATACGTCCAGCTCATTGTTGGAGGAGACTAAGGTTCCTTCCCTCTGGGTTTGACAGTGATGTCGCAGGCTGCTCAGTTCCAGGGAGAGCTGTCTCTCTCTCCCTCCTTTCCTCTGTCTGTCTTTCTTTCTCTCCCTCCTTCCCTCGGTCTCGCTCTCCCTCGGTCTATCACTCTCTCCCCCCTTCCCTCTGTCTGTCTGTCTGTCTGTCTGTCTGTCTGTCTGTCTGTCTGTCTCGTTCTCCCCCTCCTTCCCTCTGTCTATTTATCTATCTGTCTCTCCCTCCTTCCCTCTGTCTATCTATCTGTCTAGCTGTCTGTCTCTCCCTCCTTCAATCTGTCTATCTATCTGTCTCTCTCTCCCTCCTTCCCTCTGTCTATCTATCTGTCTCTCTCTCCCTCCTTCCCTCTGTCTATCTGTCTACCTGTATGTCTCTCCCTCCTTCAATCTGCCTATCTATCTGTCTCTCAATTCAATTCAATTCAAGGGCTTTATTGGCATGGGAAACATGTGTTAACAGTGCCAAAGCAAGTGAGGTAGACAACATACAAAGTGAAAATATAAAGTGAAAAACAACAAAAATTAACAGTAAACATTACACATACAGAGGTTTCAAAACAGTAAAGACATTACAAATGTCATATTATATATATATATATACAGTGTTTTAACAATGTACAATGTACAATGTATTGAGAGCCCTCTCTCCCTCCTTCCCTCTGTCTATCTATCTGTCTCTCTCTCCCTCCTTCCCTCTGTCTATCTGTCTACCTGTATGTCTCTCCCTCCTTCAATCTGTCTATCTATCTGTCTGTCTCTCCCTCCTTCAATCTGTCTATCTATCTGTTTACTTGTATGTCTCTCCCTCCTTTCCTCTGTCTATCTATCTGTCTACTTGTCTGTCTCCCCCTCCTTCCCTCTGTCTATTTATCTATCTGTCTCTCCCTCCTTCAATCTATCTATCTATCTGTCTCTCTCTCCCTCCTTCCCTCTGTCTATCTGTCTACCTGTCTGTCTCTCCCTCCTTCAATCTGTCTATCTATCTGTCGCTCTCTCCCTCCCTCCTTCCCTCTGTCTATCTATCTGTCTACTTGTCTGTCTCTCCCTCCTTTCCTCTGTCTATCTATCTGTCTACTTGTCTGTCTCCCCCTCCTTCCCTCTGTCTATTTATCTATCTGTCTCTCCCTCCTTCAATCTATCTATCTATCTGTCTCTCTCTCCCTCCTTCCCTCTGTCTATCTGTCTACCTGTCTGTCTCTCCCTCCTTCAATCTGTCTATCTATCTGTCTCTCCCTCCCTCCTTCAATCTATCTATCTGTCTCTCTCTCCCTCCTTCCCTCTGTCTATCTGTCTACCTGTCTGTCTCTCCCTCCTTCAATCTGTCTACTTGTCTGTCTCTCCCTCCTTCAATCTGTCTATCTATCTGTCTCTCTCTCCCTCCTTTCCTCTGTCTATCTATCTGTCTACTTGTATGTCTCTCCCTCCTTTCCTCTGTCTATCTATCTGTCTACTTGTCTGTCTCTCCCTCCTTTCCTCTGTCTATCTGTCTGTCTCTCCCTCCTTTCCTCTGTCAGTCACTAGCTCTAATGGAGGCCAGTTGATTGAGAGCCCTAGAAGGTATACATTTCCCTTCAGCTCCTTTAGAAATCAAGCAAGTGGCTTTAAGTCCTACACTTCATTAAACACACGTTGCCTGCGAACCACCCAGTTCCCTACATAGTGCCCTACTTTTGAGCAAGGCCCTGTGTAGATAATAGGGTACCATTTGGGGTCCATCTGTACGCTTCCTAGGGAGCTCTGCCACCAGGTCTCCCTGGGTTGCTGTTGTTCTCATGGCCAGACCATACACATTTCAAAGTCAGTTGTGTTTGGGTGTTTGTGTTATTGTAAAATGGGTTTTCTGTTAGTGGTTCATTATGGGAGCATCTTTTAAGTTCTACTGTTTTTTTGTTGCAGGCCATCTTCAGCGCGGGCTACACCTGTATTAGGAAAGGTAAGTCGAATTCTACTATCTCCAATGCTTCCACCAGTTGTGTCAAGTTGGCTGGATGTCCTTTGGGTGGTGGACCATTCTTGATACACACGGGAAACTGTTGCAGTTCTTGACACAAACCGGTGCACCTGGCACCTACTACCATACCCCGTTTAAAAACACTTAAATATTTTGTCTTGCCCATTCACCCTCTGAATGGCACACATACACAATACATGTCTCAATTGTCTCAAGGCTTAAAAATCCTTCTTTAACCCGTCTCCTCCCCTTCATTGTCCTAAACGTTTTGTACACTCAGTGTATACTTAAGCAATAAGGCTTAAGGGGGTGCAGTATATGGCCAATATACCACAGCTAAGGGCTGTCCTTATGCACGACACAACCTGGATACAGCCCTCAGTCGTGGTATATTGGCCAGATACCAGAAACTCACAAGGTACCTTATTGCTATTATAAACTTGTTACCAATGTAATTAGAGCAGTAAAAATAAATGTTGTCATACCTGTGGTATACAGTCTGATATACCACGGCTGTCAGCCAATCAGCATGCAGAGCTCGAAGCACCCAGTTGATAGTCTATCATGTACTACTTGATACTACTATATCCTCATTGATACATAGAACTGGAATATCAGAGGGTTGACCACAACTCACCACACTAAAGTCCTTTTATACTGATAGTTCACTATCTTCAGATTCAGTCTTCATCTGATAGTACCATTAACCTCAGCATCACACATGAACTGCACAGGTTGCATCCCAAAAGTAACGCACAATTAGGGCATAGTGTGCTATATGGGATGCCAAGAAAGGGAAAGCAGTATGATTTACTGGAAGAGAAGAGAGGGCTGCATTTTGCAGCCCTTTGGATTGGAAAATCATTACTGCAGATTGTATCCAAACATGAAGAGCTGTGGCTGGCTCTATGCTGGGGCTGGCTCTATGTTGGGGCTGGCTCTATGCTGGGGCTGGCTCTATGCTGGGTCTGGCTCTATGCTGGGGCTGGCTCTATGCTGGGTCTGGCTCTATGCTGGGGCTGGCTCTATGCTGGGGCTGGCTCTATGCTGTGGCTGGCTCTATGCTGGGGCTGGCTCTATGTTGGGGCTGGCTCTATGTTGGGGCTGGCTCTATGCTGGGGCTGGCTCTATACTGGGGCTGGCTCTATGTTGGGGCTGGCTCTATGTTGGGGCTGGCTCTATGTTGGGGCTGGCTCTATGCTGGGGCTGGCTCTATGCTGGGGCTGGCTCTATGCTGGGGCTGGCTCTATGCTGGGGCTGGCTCTATGTTGGGGCTGGCTCTATGTTGGGGCTGGCTCTATACTGGGGCTGGCTCTATGCTGGGGCTGGCTCTATGCTGGGGCTGGCTCTATGTTGGGGCTGGCTCTATGCTGGGGCTGGCTCTATGCTGGGGCTGGCTCTATGCTGGGGCTGGCTCTATGCTGGGGCTGGCTCTATGCTGTGGCTGGCTCTATGCTGGGGCTGGCTCTATACTGGGTCTGGCTCTATGTTGGGGCTGGCTCTATGCTGGGGCTGGCTCTATGCTGTTGTCACCATTAAGGTAGAACTTAAGAAACCATGAAGGGTTGGATACTCTATGTATAGTTTTTTACTGTTTTACAGTTAAGAGTAGCTCACCCCTGCTTTGCTTCTCTCTCTCTCTCTCTCTATTTCCTAACAACTGAAACACTGAAGTGAAGAGGATTTTCAACAATTCTCCTTTATAATTCTGGCCTTCTTCACGGGCTGAAAAGTGTTGGTGTCACGTTCTGACCTCTATTTCCTTTGTTTTTGTATTTATTTAGTATGGTCAGGGCGTGAGTTGGGTGGGCAGTCTATGTTTGTTTTTCTATGTTTTGGGGCAGTTCTATGTTTTCGGCCTAGTATGGTTCTCAATCAGAGGCAGGTGTCATTAGTTGTCTCTGATTGAGAATCATACTTAGGTAGCCTGGGTTTCACTGTTTGTTTGTGGGTGATTGTTCCTGTCTTTGTGTAGTGTTCACCAGATAGGCTGTATTAGGTTTTGAGTTCTCACGTTTCTTGTTTTTCCGTTAGTTTGTTCATGTATAGTGTCGTCAATAAAATACTATGAACAACCACCACGCTGCGCTTTGGTCCGCCTTTACTTCACAAGAGGAGAATCGTTACAGAATCACCCACCACAACAGGACCAAGCGGTGTGGTAATGGGCAAAGGAAAAAGCAGCAGCAGGAGCAGCGCGAGGAGGTATGGACATGGGAGGACGAACTAGACGGTAAAGGACCTTGGGCTCAGCCAGGAGAGTATCGCCGCCCCAAGGAAGAACGGGAGGCGGCGAAAGCGGAGAGGCGCTGGTATGAGGAGGCAGCGCGGCGTCGTGGATGGAAGCCCGGGAGTCAGCCCCAAAAATTTCTTGGGGGGGGGCTAACAGGGAGTATGGCTACGCCAGGTAGGAGACCTGAGCCAACTTCCTGTGGTTACCGGGGGGCTAGAGAGACCGGGCAGGCACCGTGTTGTGCTGTGGAGCGCACGGTGTCCCCAGTGCGGGTGCACAGCCCGGTGCGGTACATTCCAGCTCCGCGTATCGGCCGGGCTAGAGTGGGCATCGAGCCAAGTGCCATGAAGCCGGCTCTACGCATCTGGTCTCCAGTGCGTCTCCTTGGGCCGGCTTACATGGCACCAGCCTTGCGCACGGTGTCCCCGGTTCGCCTGCATAGCCCAGTGCGGGCTATTCCACCTCGCCGCACTGGCAGGGCGACCGGGACCATTCAACCGGGTAAGGTTGGGCAGGCTCGGTGCTCAAGAGCTCCAGTGCGCCTGCACGGCCCGGTCTATCCGTCACCACCTCCACACCCCAGCCCTCCGGTGGCAGCTCCCCGTACCAGGCTGTCTCTCCGGCCCATCCGTCCAGAGCCTTCCTCCTCTCCAGCGCTGCCGGAGTCTCCCGCCTCTCCGGCGCTACCAGAGCCTTCCTCTCCAGCGCTGCCGGAGCCTCCCGCCTGTCCGGCGCCTCTGCCGGAGCCTCCCGCCTGTCCGGCGCCTCTGCCAGCGCCGCCCGTCTGCCCAACGCCGCCAGCGCCGCCCGTCTGCCCAGCGCCGCCAGCGCCGCCCGTCTGCCCAACGCCGCCAGCGCCGCCCGTCTGCCCAGCGCCGCCAGTGCCGCCCGTCTGCCCAGCGCCGCCAGTGCCGCCCGTCTGCCCAGCGCCGCCAGTGCCGCCCGTCTGCCAGGAGCCGCCAATGCCGCCCGTCAGCCAGGAGCCGCCAGTGCCGCCCGTCAGCCAGGGGCCGCCAGTGCCGCCCGTCAGCCAGGGGCCGCCAGTGCCGCCCGTCAGCCAGGGGCCGCCAGTGCCGCCCGTCAGCCAGGGGCCGCCAGTGCCGCCAGTCAGCCAGGGGCCGCCAGTCAGCCAGGGGCCGCCAGTGCCGCCAGTCAGCCAGGGGCCGCCAGTGCCGCCAGTCAGCCAGGGGCCGCCAGTGCCGCCAGTCAGCCAGGGGCCGCTAGAGCCCCTCCGCCCGGAGCAGCTGCCCCTCTGTCCCGAGCAGCTGTCCCTCTGTCCCGAGCAGCTGTCCCTCTGTCCCGAGCAGCTGTCCCTCTGTCCCGAGCAGCTGTCCCTCTGTCCCGAGCAGCTGTCCCTCTGTCCCGAGCAGCTGCTTCACCTCTGTCCCGAGCTGCCCCTCTGTCCCAAGCAGCCCCTCTGTCCAGTGGGGTCATTGAGAGGGGTGGGCATGGTGAGTAAGCCACGGAGGCGGACAATAAGGCGGACTGAGACAATGGCGAAGTGGGGTCCGCGTCCCGCGCCAGAGCCGCCACCGCGGACAGACGCCCACCCAGACCCTCCCCTATAGGTCAAGGTTTTGCGGCCGGAGTCCGCACCTTTGGGGGGGGGGTACTGTCACGTTCTGACCTCTATTTCCTTTGTTTTTGTATTTATTTAGTATGGTCAGGGCGTGAGTTGGGTGGGCAGTCTATGTTTGTTTTTCTATGTTTTGGGGCAGTTCTATGTTTTCGGCCTAGTATGGTTCTCAATCAGAGGCAGGTGTCATTAGTTGTCTCTGATTGAGAATCATACTTAGGTAGCCTGGGTTTCACTGTTTGTTTGTGGGTGATTGTTCCTGTCTTTGTGTAGTGTTCACCAGATAGGCTGTATTAGGTTTTGAGTTCTCACGTTTCTTGTTTTTCCGTTAGTTTGTTCATGTATAGTGTCGTCAATAAAATACTATGAACAACCACCACGCTGCGCTTTGGTCCGCCTTTACTTCACAAGAGGAGAATCGTTACAGTTGGTTTTAGCAGTAAGGAAGTCTTTTTTATCAAGATCCCCCATCCTCCAAGGGGTTCTGAATTTCCTCTTTACTTCAGTGGAACATCCATGACCTCATCGTTAGCTGGACACACTGATCGATTCTTCAAGGGACGGGAAGTGACAGCCTGGCCAGATGCCATCACCATGGCGACACAAAGTCAGCTCTCGTCAATAAAAGAGGGAAAAGGGAATAGAGGAAGAGCACGGACTGTCCTTCGTTAGCGGTCCATAATTAATTGAAGGGGAACACTGAGCATCTAATCACATGATCGGGGAAATGCTGCATTCCCCATTCACCCATCCATCACTGTCATAAAACCTCAAACCTCATTAGCATTCACTATCACTAAGTTTAATACAGAGAAATGCAATCCAACAGATGACGTGGAATTGATACAGGTTACAGCAATATGACCTTTAGGCGAAGCAGTGTATTTGTCAGCTGAGATACAGTACGTAGATTGAGTTGATCCATTTCTTTGGAGACCCTGAGGTTCTCATCCAGTGAACTTGATGGTTGAGCAAGTCTACGCTCTGAGCTTCAATGTTATTATGCCTTACCTTGTACTACTGTGAGTACAGAGTGCTGTAAACCTGTGTCTCAGTCAGGATCCTTACAGAGTGCTGTATACCTGTGTCCCAGTCAGGATCCTTACAGAGTGCTGTATACCTGTGTCTCAGTCAGGGTTCTTACAGAGTGCTGTATATCTGTGTCCCAGTCAGGGTCCTTACAGAGTGCTGTATACCTGTGTCCCAGTCAGGGTCCTTACAGAGTGCTGTATACCTGTGTCCCAGTCAGGGTCCTTACAGAGTGCTGTATACCTGTGTCCCAGTCAGGGTCCTTACAGAGTGCTGTATACCTGTGTCCCAGTCAGGGTCCTTGCAGAGTGTTGTATACCTGTGTCCCAGTCAGGGTCCTTACAGAGTGCTGTATACCTGTGTTCCAGTCAGGGTCCTTACAGAGTGCTGTATACCTGTGTCCCAGTCAGGGTCCTTACAGAGTGCTGTATACAGTGCCTTGCAAAAGTATTCGGCCCCCTTGAACTTTGCGACCTTTTGCCACATTTCAGGCTTCAAACATAAAGATATAAAACTGTATTTTTTTGTGAAGAATCAACAACAAGTGGGACACAATCATGAAGTGGAACGACATTTATTAGATATTTAAAACTTTTTTAACAAATCAAAAACTGAAAAATTGGGTGTGCAAAATTATTCAGCCCCCATAAGTTAATACTTTGTAGCGCCACCTTTTGCTGCGATTACAGCTGTAAGTCGCTTGGGGTATGTCTCTATCAGTTTTGCACATCGAGAGACTGAAATAATTTCCCATTCCTCCTTGCAAAACAGCTCGAGCTCAGTGAGGTTGGATGGAGAGCATTTGTGAACAGCAGTTTTCAGTTCTTTCCACAGATTCTCGATTGGATTCAGGTCTGGACTTTGACTTGGCCATTCTAACATCTGGATATGTTTATTTTTGAACCATTCCATTGTAGATTTTGCTTTATGTTTTGGATCATTGTCTTGTTGGAAGACAAATCTCCGTCCCAGTCTCAGGTCTTTTGCAGACTCCATCAGGTTTTCTTCCAGAATGGTCCTGTATTTGGCTCCATCCATCTTCCCATCAATTTTAACCATCTTCCCTGTCCCTGCTGAAGAAAACAGGCCCAAACCATGATGCTGCCACCACCATGTTTGACAGTGGGGATGGTGTGTTCAGGGTGATAAGCTGTGTTGCTTTTACGCCAAACATAACGTCTTGCATTGTTGCCAAAAAGTTCATTTTGGTTTCATCTGACCAGAGCACCTTCTTCCACATGTTTGGTGTGTCTCCCAGGTGGCTTGTGGCAAACTTTAAACGACACTTTTTATGGATATCTTTAAGAAATGGCTTTCTTCTTGCCACTCTTCCATAAAGGCCAGATTTGTGCAATATACGACTGACTGATTGTTGTCCTATGGACAGAGTCTCCCACCTCAGCTGTAGATCTCTGCAGTTCATCCAGAGTGATCATGGGCCTCTTGGCTGCATCTCTGATCAGTCTTCTCCTTGTATGAGCTGAAAGTTTAGAGGGACGGCCAGGTCTTGGTAGATTTGCAGTTGTCTGATACTCCTTCCATTTCAATATTATCGCTTGCACAGTGCTCCTTGGGATGTTTAAAGCTTGGGAAATATTTTTGTATCCAAATCCGGCTTTAAACTTCTTCACAACAGTATCTCGGACCTGCCTGGTGTGTTCCTTGTTCTTCATGATGCTCTCTGCGCTTTTAACGGACCTCTGAGACTATCACAGTGCAGGTGCATTTATACGGAGACTTGATTACACACAGGTGGATTGTATTTATCATCATTAGTCATTTAGGTCAACATTGGTAAAGTAAAGGGGCTGAATAATTTTGCACGCCCAATTTTTCAGTTTTTGATTTGTTAAAAAAGTTTGAAATATCCAATAAATGTCGTTCCACTTCATGATTGTGTCCCACTTGTTGTTGATTCTTCACAAAAAAATACAGTTTTATATCTTTATGTTTGAAGCCTGAAATGTGGCAAAAGGTCGCAAAGTTCAAGGGGGCCGAATACTTTCGCAAGGCACTGTATATAACATTCTATTGGTTGCAAGAATTTCGTATTGTAATTTAAATTGAAAAATTCTAAGTTTTGTACCCGGCGTTGTTTTGCGTATCAATTCATAAACCATGTGCCATGGAATGTGTACATCGGAAATGTATATGGCACAGCGGTCAGTTTTTTGGTCCTTAAATGAAAGTGGTATATGTTTTTATTTATCACTGTCACGCCCTGACCATAGATATCTCTGTTTTCTTTATATTTTGGTTAGGTCAGAGTGTGACTGGGGTGGGTACGATAGTTTTTGTATTGTCTAGGGGTTTTGGATGTCTAAGTGTTTTTGTATTTCTATGTTGGCCTGATATGGTTCTCAATCAGAGGCAGCTGTTTATTGTTGTCTCTGATTAGGGATCATATTTAGGTAGCCATTTCCCTTTAGTTTTTCGTGTTTTTATGTGTAGTTGCCTGTCAGCACTCGTTTGTATAGCTTCACGGTTCGTTTTGTTATTTTGTTAGTTTGTTCAGTTTTTCATTCTGTAAATAAATAAGAATGTGCGCATACCACACTGCGCCTTGGTCCGATTCTTATAACGAACGTGACAATCACGCCTTTCTTTAATTAACCATGTATGTCGGCCCTGTATTAAAGAACATAAAAAGTTCCTTACTTTTTCCCCTTCTACTTGCTTCTTCCATTTTTGTGGTAATGCTGCAATTAGTTGGTTGTAATTTTGGGTAGAGAAGACATTTCCGCATGTTAGCTGCATGTGTGACATAACTTCGCCAGTCCTATTTATGATATCATTCATTAAAATTAGACCTTTCTAAACATTTCTTCCAAAAATACGTTTTTTTAATCAATTAGTATATTTGAGTTTAACCACATTATTTGTTGTATTATTTGTTCTGTCTTTTCAGTTGGATTAAACTGAAATTGCAAACAATTTGCTAATGCCTGTTTAAAAAATAACGATATTTTGGAGATTATTTCCTTTTCAAACAATCGAAAGTGGGCCGGTGTAATCTGAATAAAGGGGAAAAGGCCATTCTTGAACATAGGATGAGACATTCGTACCAATTTACTAGAAAACCAGTTTGGACTTAATATAACTCTTGTGAGACTGATGCCTTTAATGAGAGGTCTGATGCTTTAATAGTTAATGATTTCTGCCCCCCCCCCCCGAATTCATATTCGTTATATAAATAGGCCCTTTTAATTTTGTCTGGTTTGCAATTCCAAATAAAATGGAATATTTTTTGTTCATACAATTTAAAAAGCAGGTCACTAGGTGTAGGCAAAGCCTTAAGCAAATAGCTAAACTGATATGACTGAAGAGTTAATCAGGGTGATTTTTCCACAAATAGACAGGTATTTTACTTTCCATGGTAGCAATATCTTATCTATTTTTGCTAACTTTCTATAAAGATTTATTGGAGTGAGATCATTTCTTTCTTTTGGGATTTGTATACCGAGTACGTCCACATCCCTGTCAGACCATTTAATTGGTAAACTACACAGTAATGTAAAAAAGAAATTGTGATCCAACACGTAATATAGTGACACTTATCATAATTTGGTTTTAGTCCAGAGAGGATAGCAAAAGTATCTAGATACACTATGAGGCTGTGGAGGGATTCTAATTGTGGTTTTAAAAGAAAACATGAATCATCAGCATACAATGAACCCTAGTTTTTTAAGCCACAGATTTCTAATCCCTTAATATTATTGTTTGATCTAATTTTAACAGCTTACATTTCGATGGCAATAATAAATAGATGTGCCGATAGTGGACAACCTTGTTTTACTCCTCTAGATAGTTGAAAACCTTCTGAGATGTAGCCATTATTTACTATTTTACACCTTGGGTCTCATAACATAACTTTAACCCATTTTATAAGAGATTCCCCAAAATTGATATACAAGAGCCCGTTTATTAGTCCTGCCCTCACATATCTGCCATTTATCACTCAACCCACTTCTTTGCCACAGCACACAAAAACACAAACACACACCCACACAAACACACTCATACACACAAACACACACTCATACACACAAACACACACACTCAATTGTCATAAAAGAATCAGGAGACACAGGGGACCACCACTGTACAGCAAGGGAACTAGGTGGACACAGGAATGTGTGTGTGCGTGTGCATGCATGTGTGTGTGTGTGCGGCGGGTGGGTGGGTGGGGGGGGGGGTAATTGACAGTGTCCAGGGCCCTCAGAAGGGATTTGCTCCGGTCAGGACAGACTGCTCTTCAAGGTTATGTCTTTAAATGCAGTTTGAGTTCTGGCAGCCACAGAGAGGCTAATGGCCCCTGAACCAATATCACGCACACTCTCAGACACACACATACCAATCTCTCACACAGTCTCCCACATCAGCAGGAGGAGAGAACACCCTATGCTGCTGCCCGTTGAGGAGCAAGGACTCATGATCAATACAAATTCTTCCTAACTCGCAACAACTGTGAAATGATACAAGTACTATAAAACACATACCCTGTCTGTACTTCTAATATAGACCAACACATTCAAACGAGCAGCAATCAACCGCTTCTTAAAGTGTTGTCTCGTCTTGTGAACATTGCAGCTTTGTTTCCAAAGAGGGACATCCTTTGTTAGGATGTGTCCCAAATCACACCATATTCTCTATATAGTCTTCAACTTTTGATCAGAGCCAACAGTGAATAGGGTGCATGACACATCCTCATTGTCCCTAATGCATTCAGTCATCTGGCCTCACATGCAACCCAAACCGGCTGCGCGCGTGCGCCATTGTGTGCTATTGTGCATACATTTATTTTGCCCCCCCACACCAGATCACCACACGCAGGTTAAAATATCAAAACAAACTCTGAACCAATGACATTAATTTGGGGACAGGTCAAAAATCATTAAACATGTATGGCAATTTAGCTAGTTAGCTTGCACTTGCTAGCTAACTTTAATTTGTCCTATTTAGCTAGCTTGCTGTTGCTAGCTAATTTGTCCTGGGATATAAACATTGAGTTGTTATTTTACCTGAAATGCACAAGGACCTCTATTCCGACAATTCATCCACACATAAAACGGCCAACCGAATCATTTCTAGTCATCTCTTCTCCTTCCAGGCTTTTTCATTGTTTAACTTACAGTGGGGCAAAAAAGTATTTAGTCAGCCACCAATTGTGCAAGTTCTCCCACTTAAAAAGATGAGAGAGCCCTGTAATTTTCATCACAGGTACACTTCAACTATGACAGACAAAATGAGGAAAAAAAAATCCAGAAAATCACATTGTAGGATTTTTAATGAAATTATTTGCAAATTATGGTGGAAAATAAGTATTTGGTCAATAACAAAAGTTTATCTCAATACTTTGTTATATACCCTTTGTTGGAAATGACAGAGGTTCAACGTTTTCTGTAAGTCTTCACAAGGTTTTCACACACTGTTGCTGGTATTTTGGCCCATTCCTCCATGCAGATCTCCTCTAGAGCAGTGATGTTTTGGGGCTGTTGCTGGGCAACACAGACTTTCAACTCCCTCCAAAGATTTTCTATGGGGTTGAGATCTGGAGACTGGCTAGGCCAGTCTAGGACCTTGAAATGCTTCTTACGAAGCCACTCCTTCGTTGCCCGGGCGGTGTGTTTGGGATCATTGTCATGCTGAAAGACCATGATGTTTCCACCCCCATGCTTCACAGTAGGTATGGTGTTCTTTGGATGCAACTCAGCATTCTTTGTCCTCCAAACAGTTTTTACCAAAAAGTTATATTTTGGTTTCATCTGACCATATGACCATTCTCCCAATCTTCTTCTGGATCATCCAAATGCTCTCTAGCAAACTTCAGACGGGCCTGGACATGTACTTGCTTAAGCAGGGTGACACATCTGGCACTGCAGGATTTGAGTCCCTGGCGGCGTAGTGTGTTACTGATGGTAGGCTTTGTTACTTGTTACTTGTTCTTGGCCATAGTGGAGTTTGGAGTGTGACTGTTTGAGGTTGTGGACAGGTGTCTTTTATACTGATAACAAGTTCAAACAGGTGCCATTAATACAGGTGGACGAGTGGAGGACAGAGGAGCCTCTTACAGAAGAAGTTACAGGTCTGTGAGAGCCAGAAATCTTGCTTGTTTGTAGGTGACCAAATACTTATTTTCCACCATAATTTGCAAATAAATTCATAAAAAATATTACAATGTGATTTTCTGGATTTTTTTCCTCATTTTGTCTGTCATAGTTGAAGTGAACCTATGATGAAAATTACAGGCCTCTCTCATCTTTTTAATTTGGAGAACTTGCACAATTGGTGGCTGACTAAATACTTTTCTGCCCTACTGTATATGGTGATGGCATCTAAACGTTCATTATTTTACCACAACTACCGGCAAAACAGTTAGTCTTACAGTCACCCACGTGGGTATAACCAATGAGGAGATACCTGGGTACCTGCTTCTATAAACCAATGAGAAGATGGGAGAGGCAGGACTTTCAGCGCGATCTGCGTCAGAAATAGGAATGAGCTCTATTTTAGCCCTCAGTGTTTAAAACGCTCGTTGGCGCGCAATAATTTAATAACATGGATTTCTACATTTAATTTGCGACGCTCGCGCACGCGACGTGTCCGGTCTGGTCAGCATGTTAGGTTGTTGAAACGGCACTAACCTGTACTAAATCAACATGCCCTGACCACCCATCTCCACTCACAAAGCTCATTAGTTGCAGACCGACAAAATCCACAGTTTGGACTCATTCCTGATGATTAGATGTTCAAATTTAGTGATGTTGTTGTAAGCATTCTGTTGGCCTTTTACTGTCTACAATGACAATGCAGGAAAGAAAGAGAGAGAGAGAGCTAGAGAGGGGGAGAGACAGAGGTGAGTGTATAATACAGTGTTTTATCTTTTTGTCATTGATGATGCTGAAAATGTTTTCTCCACAGTGTTCCCTGTCCTTCATCCTGTTGTATCAGACTAGCAGTGTTTTCTCCACAGTGTTCCCTGTCCTTCATCCTGCTGTATCAGACTAGCAGTGTTTTCTCCACAGTGTTCCCTGTCCTTCATCCTGCTGTATCTGACTTGCAGTGTTTTCTCCACAGTGTTCCCTGTCCTTCATCCCGCTGTATCAGACTAGCAGTGTTTTCTCCACAGTGTTCCCTGTCCTTCATCCTGCTGTAGCAGACTAGCAGTGTTTTCTCCACAGTGTTCCCTGTCCTTCATCCTGCTGTAGCAGACTAGCAGTGTTTTCTCCACAGTGTTCCCTGTCCTTCATCCTGCTGTATCAGACTAGCAGTGTTTTCTCCACAGTGTTCCCTGTCTTTCATCCTGCTGTAGCAGACTAGCAATGTTTTCTCCACAGTGTTCCCTGTCCTTCATCCTGCTGTATCAGACTAGCAGTGTTTTCTCCACAGTGTTCCCTGTCCTTCATCCTGCTGTAGCAGACTAGCAGTGTTTTCTCCACAGTGTTCCCTGTCCTTCATCCTGCTGTATCAGACTAGCAGTGTTTTCTCCACAGTGTTCCCTGTCCTTCATCCTGCTGTATAAGACTAGCAATGTTTTCTCCACAGTGTTCCCTGTCCTTCATCCTGCTGTAGCAGACTAGCAGTGTTTTCTCCACAGTGTTCCCTGTCCTTCATCCTGCTGTATCAGACTAGTAGTGTTTTCTCCACAGTGTTCCCTGTCCTTCATCCTGCTGTAGCAGACTAGCAGTGTTTTCTCCGCAGTGTTCCCTGTCCTTCATCCTGCTGTATCAGACTAGCAGTGTTTTCTCCTCAGTGTTCCCTGTCCTTCATCCTGTTGTAGCAGACTAGCAGTGTTTTCTCCACAGTGTTCCCTGTCCTTCATCCTGCTGTAGCAGACTAGCAGTGTTTTCTCCACAGTGTTCCCTGTTCTTCATCCTGCTGTATCAGACTAGCAGTGTTTTCTCCACAGTGTTCCCTGTCCTTCATCCTGCTGTATCAGACTAGCAGTGTTTTCTCCACAGTGTTCCCTGTCCTTCATCCTACTGTAGCAGACTAGCAGTATTTTCTCCACAGTGTTCCCTGTCCTTCATCCTGCTGTATCAGACTAGCAGTGTTTTCTCCACAGTGTTCCCTGTCCTTCATCCTGCTGTATAAGACTAGCAGTGTTTTCTCCAGTGTTCCCTGTCTTTCATCCTGCTGTATCAGACTAGCAGTGTTTTCTCCACAGTGTTCCCTGTTCTTCATCCTGCTGTATCAGACTAGCAGTGTTTTCTCCACAGTGTTCCCTGTCCTTCATCCTGCTGTATAAGACTAGCAGTGTTTTCTCCAGTGTTCCCTGTCTTTCACCCTGCTGTATTAGACTAGCAGTGTTTTCTCCACAGTGTTCCCTGTCCTTCATCCTGCTGTATCAGACTAGCAGTGTTTTCTCCACAGTGTTCCCTGTCCTTCATCCTGCTGTATCAGACTAGCAGTGTTTTCTCCAGTGTTCCCTGTCCTTCATCCTGCTGTATTAGACTAGCAGTGTTTTCTCCAGTGTTCCCTGTCCTTCATCCTGCTGTATCAGACTAGCAGTGTTTTATCCACAGTGTTCCCTGTTCTTCATCCTGCTGTATCAGACTAGCAGTGTTTTCTCCACAGTGTTCACTGTCTTTCATCCTGCTGTAGCAGACTAGCAGTGAAGCATGTGTTCATCATCATCAACTCTCCTTCACACCTTTATAGGCCTGACAGGTAACATACAAGTGACCTCTCTTCCACTGTAAAGATTTCATTGCATAATCTGGGAGCTCACATAAACATGGTTGTGTTGGAATGATACCATAGTAAAACCGGTAGGATGACCTTTGGGAGAAAATGAACGTCTTTTTTATCAGAGCCGAGATTTGGGTCCCAAATGGAAACCTATTTCTTATATTGTGCACTTTTTTTGACCAGAGCATGATCAATAGTAGTGCACTACATAGGGAATAAGGTGCCTTTTTGGGATGCATTACATTTCTCTGAGTTGAGCCTGGTAGTGGTGGTGGCGACAGGTGTGCGGGGAGCAGAGAGGATAGCTTTGTAATTTAGAGTAACAACAGTTGATGCTTTGCTTCTGAGCCCCTAACTACCTCTATCATTTTCTCTTTACTCTCTGGGCCTGACCCCATATTTCTCATTGTAGTGCTCCTGACGGTGGATTTCACACTCCAACAAAGCTATAACCTCTAACTCGTGGCACATGCGTCCTCCAAAATAGTGTGTTGCGGTATATCATCAGATATAGCAAATTAAAACTGTGTCAGAAAGAGTCCTCTAAACAGCTCTCACCCATTTTAGAATCATTGGAAGTGGATCATTTTGAGTGCCATCAGTTAACCATGGATGGTATCTAAGACGAAGATCCTGACCGTAACATCCATCAACGGCTTGGTACTGGATCTTCCTCAATATTCCAAGATCCGGTCTATTTAAAGAGGGAATAGCCATTTCAAGCTGTAGCTGAATAACAATGATTCTCAGGGCAAAACAAGTTATTTGACTCACCCTTATCCTGATGACTTTAAATTGGTTTCTACTGTTAGAGATTTAACGCCTGTTGGTGTGCTGTGGGTGGGATGACTGAGAGCTGAAAAGATACTGTCATTCTGGTCCTGCAGAGATAGCCACATGAAAAAATACTATAGCTAACTGATATCAAATCAAATGTTATTTGTCACATACACATGGTTAGCAGATCTTAATCCGAGTGTAGCAAAATGCTTGTGCTTCTAGTTCCGACCGTGCAGTAATATCTAACAAGTAATCTAACAATTTCACAATAATTACCTTATACACACAAGTGTAAAGGAATGAATAACAATATGTATATAAATATAGGGATGAGCGATGGCCGAACTGCATAGGCAATATGCAGTAGATGGTATAGAGTACAGTATATACATATGAGATGAGTAATGTAGGGTATGTAAACATTATATAAAGTGGCATTGTTTAAAGTGACTAGTGATACATTTATTACATCCAATTTATTATTGTTAAGTGGCTAGAGATTTGAGTCAGTATGTTGGCAGCAGACATTCAGTGTTAGTGATGGCTGTTTAACAGTCTGATGGCCTTGAGATAGAAGCTGTTTTTCAGTCTCTCGGTCCCAGCTTTGATGCACCTGTACTGACCTTGCCTTCTGGATGATAGCAGGGTGAACAGGCAGTGGCTCGGGTGGTAGTCGTCCTTGTCGATCTTTTTGGCCTTCCTGTGACATCGGGTGGTGTAGGTGTCCTGGAGGGCAGGTAGTTTGCCCCTTGTGATGCGTTGTGCAGACCTCACTACCCTCTGTCGAGCCTTACGGTTGTGGGCGGAGCAGTTGCCATCCTAGGCGGTGATACAGACCGACAGGATGCTCTCGATTGTGCATCTATAAATGTTTGAGTGTTTTTGGTGACAAGCCAAATTTCTTCAGCCTCCTGAGGTTGAAGAGGCGCTGTTGCGTAAATCATTCACTGTAGTGCTTTTGTGGACTTTACTGTATTATACTGTTGTATTTACTGTAGTGTTTTATGGACTTTACTGTAGTATTCTGAAGTATTTATTGTAGTGTTTTGTGGGCTTTACTTAAGTATACTGTAGTATTTACTGTAGTGTTTTTGTGGACTTTACTGTAGTATACTGTAGTATTTACAGTAGTGTTTTTATGGACTTTACTGTAGTATACTGTAGTATTTACTGTAGTGTTTTTGTGGACTTTACTGTAGTATACTGTAGTATTTACAGTAGTGTTTTTATGGACTTTACTTTCAAACTTCTTATGGTATAGGGGACGCGTGCGTCCCACTTGGCCAAAAACCAGGGAAAATGCAGCGCGGAAAATTCAAATAAATTGATATAAAAATCTAACTTTCATTAAATCACACATGTAAGATATTCAATTAAAGCTACACTCTTTGTGAATCCAGCCAACAAGGCTTTTCGGCGAAAGCACAAGATGCTATTATCTGATGATAGCACAGCAGTTAGCAAAGAGGGTAGCAGTAAACAAAGAGGGTAGCACATTTCAACCATATTTCAACCCTGCAGGCGCTACACAAAACGCAGAAATAAAATATAAAACATGCCTTACCTTTGACAAGCTTCTTTTGTTGGCACTCCAATATGTCCCATTAACATCACAATTGGTCCTTCTGTTCGATTAATTCCGTCCATATATATCCAAAATGTCAATTTATTTGGCATGTTTGATCCAGAAAAAAACAGCTTCCAAAATGCGCAACGTCACTACAAAATATTTCAAAAGTTGCCTATAAACTTAGCCAAAATATTTCAAACTACTTTTGTAATACAACTTCAGGTATTTTTAAACGTTAATAATCGATCAAATTGAAGAAGGGTCTATCTGTTTTCAATAGAGGACGAGAGGAAACTAACGCTACTTTTCAAGTCTTGGCCAACTCTCAACAGCGTTACCCTTTTCCAGGATGGCCCTACTTCTTCATTGCACAAATGAATAACCTCAACCAAATTCCAAAGACTTGTGACATCCAGTGGAAGGGGTAGGAACTGAAAACAAGTTCTTAAGCAATATCGTTTGCCAATGAGAACTCAGTGAACAGAAAGAGACCTAAAAAAAAAAAATCTGAACGGTTAGTCCTCGGGGTTTTGCCTGCTACATAAGTTCTGTTATACTCACATACATGATTCAAACAGTTTTAGAAACTTCAGAGTGTTTTCTATCCAATAATATGCATATATTATATTCTTGGCATGAGTAGCAGGAAGTTGAAATTGGGCACGCTATTTATCCAAAAGTGAAAATGCTGCCCCCTATACCTTAAGACGTTTTAAGCGTTAGACTAGAAACCGAAAGGTTTCAAGATCGGATCCCCGAGCTGACAAGGTCAAATCTGTCATTCTGCCACTGAACAAGGCAGTTAACCCACTAGGCCGTTATTGAAACTAAGAATTTGTTCTTAACTGACTTCCCTTAAATAAAGGTAAAAAATAAATAATGAACTTTCAGTACAGTGAGTTTATTAAGCTGTGAGCTCCAACAGTGCATGTTAAAAAGAGTGAACATAATAATAACTATAGTATACTACAAAGTTCTATGGTAAGCACTACACGATCAAGTGATGCTACAGTGTATAATATACTACAGTTGACTAAATATTTACATAGTAAACTGTAGTCTTTTTTCATGTGGGTTCATTCATTCCCTCCCCCCACCCCTCCTTCTATCCCTCCAATCAGTCTGTGTGTCAAGGTGTGGGGCCCCTGGGTTTCCAGGTGTCTCTGGAGGAGCAGGCCTTCCTGCTGCTGACAGACCCAGAGAGACAGACCATGGGCTACTACCTGAGGGAGTACCAGGAGGGACACATCGGCCTGGAGCCCCTGACCATGGCCCTGTTTGAGCTCTTCAATACTCGTGCCAAGGTAACGCACCCTATTCTATATATAGTGTACTATTGGGCTCTGGTAGAAAGTAGTGCATTATATAGGGAATAGGGTGCCATTCAGGATACACCTGGGTGCCTGGTTCATCTTATGGTCAATCTTTTACTCTCTTGATGATGGTACCTCCACAACTGTTGAGAACATTTGAATTTCATGTACACACAGTCACTCATCCAACATGCCCATACATGTTCTCTATGAGGTTCCTGGTCTCAGTTGTTAATCCATTCTTCCTTCTGGCCTCCCTCTAGTTTTCTTTGTCAAAGGAGACCTGATCAAAACATGGTGCTCAAAACATTGTCTTATAAATTCCCATGGGAGTGTGCCGATTCCCCTTCTCACCTTTTATTTGGCAACTCAAAATGGCCACCAATCCACTCAATATGGCCAACATATCATTATGGGATCATTTAATTGAATGAGGAGGCCCATTCTACTCATTCTAATCCTATGCTCCTGTCCTCCCTCCAGTTGTCCCTGCTATCTGAGGTGCGTAGTCAGGTGGCTCCCCAGGAACTGGAGCTGTATGATGGCCTGGTGCTGCACCGCGAGAGGGAGGCTCTGAAGGCCTGGCACGGAGGAATAGGATCCCTACACCCTGTGCACCCATACAGCCGCTGTCTACACGCTGAGCCCTCAGCCAGCCACATCCACTCCAACCCGGCCACTCTCTGCTCTGCCAAGGTAGGAGGAACCGTGTAGGATGGATGGACTTACAGGTGTGTTCCTATTGGATGGTTCTGGACTATTCAAAGTGTGTGTGTGTTCATTCGTGTGTGTATGGGTGCATGCTTGCGTGCCTATTGAAGTCTATGGTGCCTGTGGCTGTATACTGTATGTGGGTGTTTCTTCCTGGCATCTTCTCTCATCTTTCATCCATTGGAAGTTGCACTCTGACTGTTGCCAGTGTCAAATGAAACGGAGCAGTGACTTCAGATGAGATTGCTGAGCAGCAGTGTTCTATAGCGTCAATATTCCACTGATGTGGCCCGGACCAGCTGAATGGGACCTCACTCTGCCAAGTCACTCTACAAAACGCTATGACACACTGTAACCATCCAACTGAGTCTGAGACCCAGCCACACTTTAATAGAAACTGATAAAACAGTGTTTGTATCCACAATGGCACCCTATTCCCTATTTACTGCACTTAATAAAGAATAGGGTGCCATTTTCTCCAACAAAGCAGAGATTATTCAGTGGTGAACCAGCAGGATTTTAAACCATTGTGAGAAGAGATTATCTTTAAGATGACTGAGCTGAACCCAAGGATGTCTTTTGTGCTCAGCAGTTGTTCATGTTAGCGTGCGTGAACGTGGGTGTGTGCATGTGTTTGACAGTTTCCCCATGGTCCAAGGTGACAGTGTTGCTGTCTGTTTGATATGGCTGGCTGGTTGCCATGGCTGGCTGGTTGCCATGCCTGGCTGGTTCTGCTGAGCTTGTCCACTCTGTGCTTGTATAATTGATCATGTTGACATCATCATTACTATAGCTGTAAAATCCCACCCTTAGTTAACAAGTCATTGAAGTTCATTCATATTGAATCAACTAAATTAACTTCCTGTGTTAATGGTTGATTGAGGTCTTTAGTCACAGTTCATGGTTAATGTTTCAGCACATGATTGTCTCACAACATTGTACTGGGAGGCAGGTCAGTGAGTCTATGGCTGGGCCTGTTAATTTTGGATGATACGTTCAAATCTAATTTTATTGGTCACATACAAATATTTAGCAGATGTTATCGCGGGTGTAGCAACATGCTTATTTTCTTAGCTCCAACAGTGCAGTAGTATCTAACAATTCAGTAGTATCTAACAATTCAGTAGTATCTAACAATTCAGTAGTATCTAACAATTCAGTAGTATCTAACAATTCAGTAGTATCTAACAATTCAGTAATGTCTAACAATTCAGTAGTATCTAACAATTCAGTAGTATCTAACAATTCAGTAGTATCTAACAATTCAGTAGTATCTAACAATTCAGTAGTATCTAACAATTCAGTAATGTCTAACAATTCAGGTGGAATACCAGGTGAAGTCATACTATTGTAACACACCAACCTTGTGTCTCTGTCTCTCTTTCAGAAGGAGTGCTCACATGGTGACATTGTACAGCAAGATCCAGGGGCAACCACTAATGTCATACCTGACGTAACGTCAGTGGTGAGTCTGTATGTGAGTTTGAGTTTGTTTCAGACTGATTGAAATCATAGTCAGGTTTATGATGTGCAGGATTATAACTAAATGCTAATGTTTTTGAACAATGCATTTTAAAGGTTAGGCGTGACACTCTCTCCATGAAAAAAACAACATTTGGTGACCTTCATCAGACAGACTTGAGTTTGTACAGAGTTTGTTTGTAAAACAAATTCTGTACAATGTTCCTTTTTGTTTCTAGAATGAAGTGCAGTCGACAGCTGAGTCTCCTCCGTTCTTCAAGCCTCCTCCTCCCCCCGGACCCGGACAGACCCAGCCCAGACATCCGAGGGACAGGGAGAGGGAGCAGTCCAAGCGCTTCTTATCCAGACACTCCCAATCTGGCCTGGTCTTTACTGCCCCCACCAGGCTGCACCAGGAATGTCACCACAAACACCTTAAAGCCTTCCAAAGCTTCTCCAACCACCAAACTTCCAACTCCCCTAGCTCTGACCTCCATCACACCTGTCCCAACCCTGGCCATCATAATAGCTCCAACCCTGGCCATCATAACAGCTCCAACCCTGGCCATCATAACAGCTCCAACACTGGCCATCATAACAGCTCCAACCCTGGCCATCACACCACCCCCAACCCTGGCCATCATACCACCCCCAACCCTGGCCATCATACCACCCCCAACACTGGCACTGGCCATAGCGTCTATCCAAGCTCTGGCAATGACACATCCATGAACTCTCTTCACCACACCTGCCAAAGCTCCCTCCACATCTCCACAACTACCTCCTCCGACCACCACACCCCCCAAACACACCACGGCTGCTCCAGCTCCGGCCACCATTCCTGCCCTGGCTCCCTTCATCCCAAGCACTCTGGTCCTCAGAACAAGGACAAATTCATCAAGCTTCCCATCTTCAGATCCTGCTCCCATGAGAAGCCTGTTACCTCCCCTGGTCCCTCCCCTGGTCCCTCCCCATGTCTCTCTCCCTGTCTCTCTCCCTGTCCCTCCCCTGGTCCCTCCCCATGTCTGTCCCCCTTTCCCTCTCCCTGTCCTTCACCCTGTCCCTCTCTCTCTGTGCTGGGACCTCCCCCATGTAGTCCAGACAGGCCCTGCTCCCCCTGCTCTCCCTCCCTCAGCCAGGGAGGTTTGTGTGTCATGGCCGACACACACAGACTGACTGCTGAGGCCAGGCCCGAGCCCCAGCAGAGAGGTAAAGATTCATGTGTGTGTGTATCTGTGTACCTGTGCCTGTGTTTGTCTTTGTGCTTGCCTGTGAGTATGGCTTAACATGCATGTGTATATATATATATATAATCAAATCTACTTTCCTTTATGTATCCAGGCACCACATTGTCCCAGCTGTCAGACAGTGGTCAGACTCTGAGTGAGGACAGTGGGGTGGACATTGCTGAGGCACGAGGGCTCAGTAAAGACAGCAATCCTTGGCCAACTAAGAACCAGGCCAGCCAGGCCACACAAGGGCCCCAGGGGGCCCAGGGGTCTGCAGTACTGGCATCCAAACAGGTGAGGCCCACCAAGGGCACATATCACAACAGAAACAACATGTATGAGTCTCAAATGGAATCCTATTCCCTTTAAACTGTAGTACACTACTTTTGACCAGGGCTTATAGGGCCCTGGTCAAAAGTAGTGCACTATACAGGGAATAGGGTGCAATTTGGGACGCATACCATGACATTCATAAATCTCGGAGTTTTAGGACACTCTGTTTTGCCTTTTAACAAATTCATGGTTTGCCCCACTTGGTAACACTGAAAAAAATACTAAAGGCATATTTTTTTACAGAACAGTCAATGCCGTCGATTAGGCTTGGTGTTTAGCTTGCTTCTATGTATTTTAGTCCTCATTCTATGCCATTATTCCAACTCTTCTATTCTATGTCTTTTTTCTATGTCTTTATTCTATGTCCTTATTCTGTCCTTATCCTGTCCTTATTCTATGTCTTTATTCCAACTCTTCTATTCTATGTCCTTATTCTATGTCTTTATTCTATGTCCTTATTCTATGTCTTTATTCTAATGTCCTTATTCTGTCTTTATTCTATGTCCTTTTTACATGTCCTTATTCTATGTCCTTATTCTATGTCTTTATTCTAATGTCCTTATTCTGTCTTTATTCTATGTCCTTTTTACATGTCCTTATTCTATGTCCTTATTCTATGTCTTTATTCTAATGTCCTTATTCTGTCTTTATTCTATGTCCTTATTCTATATCTTTATAATATTTCCTTATTCTATATCTTTATTCTATGTCCTTATTCTATGTCCTTATTCTATGTCTTTATTCTATGTCCTTATTCTATATCTTTATGATATGTCCTTATTCTATATCTTTATGATATGTCCTTATTCTATATCTTTATGATATGTCCTTATTCTATGTCTTTATTCTAATGTCCTTATTCTGTCTTTATTCTATGTCCTTTTTACATGTCCTTATTCTATGTCCTTATTCTATGTCTTTATTCTAATGTCCTTATTCTGTCTTTATTCTATGTCCTTATTCTATATCTTTATAATATTTCCTTATTCTATATCTTTATAATATTTCCTTATTCTATATCTTTATTCTATGTCCTTATTCTATGTCCTTATTCTATGTCTTTATTCTATGTCCTTATTCTATATCTTTATTCTATGTCCTTATTCTATATCTTTATAATATTTCCTTATTCTATATCTTTATTCTATGTCCTTATTCTATGTCCTTATTCTATGTCTTTATTCTATGTCCTTATTCTATGTCCTTATTCTATGTCTTTATTCTATGTCCTTATTCTATATCTTTATGATATGTCCTTATTCTATGTCTTTATTCTAATGTCCTTATTCTATGTCTTTATTCTAATGTCCTTATTCTATATCTTTATGATATGTCCTTATTCTATGTCCTTATTCTATATCTTTATGATATGTCCTTATTCTATGTCCTTATTCTATATCTTTATGATATGTCCTTATTCTATGTCCTTATTCTATGTTCTTATTCCGTCTTTTTTCTATGTTTTTAGTCCATGTCCTTATTCTATGTCCTTATTCTATATCTTTATGATATGTCCATATTCTATGTTCTAATTCTGTCTTTATTCTATGTTCTTATTCTATGTCTTTATTATATGTCCTTATTCTATGTTTTTAGTCCATGTCCTTATTATATGTCCTTATTCTATATCTTTATTCTATGTCCTTATTCTATGTTTTTAGTCCATGTCCTTATTCTGTGTCCTTATTCTGTGTCCTTATTCTGTGTCCTTATTCTATGTCTTTATTCTATGTCTTTATTCTATGTCTTTATTCTATGTCCTTATTCTGTGTCCTTATTCTGTGTCCTTTTTCTAGGTCTGTTTTCTGGGTCCTTATTCTAGGTCCTTATTCCTATTCTTTATTCTATGTCCTTATTCTATGTCCTTATTCCATGATGTCTTATTGTGTGCCCTGCAGCAGCCTGGTTCTCCAGTGCCCATACTTACTCTGGTACGTGTGGTAAAGAATGCCAACACTCTGGGCATTGCTATAGAGGGAGGTGCAAACACACGGCAGCCACTGCCACGCATCGTCACCGTACAGGTGAGAGAGAGGCTGATTCCCAAATGGTACCCTATTCCCTATGTAGTGCACTACTTTTGACAAGGAGGTTCATTTAAAAGAAGTGCACTTGTATAGGGAATATCTAGATGATTCTGCATCAGTTTATCATACTGTAACATTTAGGATAACTTTGAACATGAATGTAGTATGAAGACTACACAAGGCTTTTGTACTGTGAAGTCTGTAAATAGTAAGAACCACAGCCTCCTATGTGGATGTAGAACCCCCATGTTGTGCCTAAAGGTCTGTGCGTATTGATACGTATTGTAGTGTTAATGAGTGCAAAATGGATTACAGCAAGCATCAAACATGACAGAGAAGCCTCCCGAGTGGTGCAGTGGTCTAAGGCACTGCATCGCAGTGCTAGCTGTGACACTAGAGATTCTGGGTTTGAGTCCAGGCTCACTAGAGATTCTGGGTTTGAGTCCAGCGAGCTGCGACCTGGAGACCCATGGGGCGGCGCACGATTGGCCCAGCAGGTTAGGGGAGGGTTTGGCCGGCAGGAATGTTCTTATCCCATCGCACACTAGTGACTCCTCTGGCGGGCCGGGTGCAGTGTACGCTGACACGGTTGCTAGGTGTACGGTGTTTCTTCTGACACATTCGTGTGGCTGGCTTCCGGGTTAAGTGTGCGCTGTGTCAAGAAGCAATGCGGCTTGGTTGGGTTGTGTTTTGGAGGACGCACGGCTCTCGACCTTCGCCTCTCCCAAGTCCATATGGGAATTGAAGTGATGAGACAAGACTGTAACTACTAATTGGATACCACAAAATTGGGGTGAAAAACAGAGACATTACCATTTTCTCTTTCATCGTAAATGTGAGCTTCCCAGAACATCTGTTTATGTGCGTGATAACAACCTATATTTGCATTGATAATAATTTCAAAGCAGGTCAAGGAATCTCTCCTGGGGATGTTTAACTTTGTTGAAGAAAGTTTTCTACCACCTCGTTAGTGTCAGGGGTCTTGGGTAATCTATTCAGGTCTACAGGATGTTGTGGACAGGCGTGGACAGACTGAAGTGGACCTAAATTCCAACATTATTCATCTTTTGTTTTAATTTAACAATAATGTATCTACAAGTACAGCATGCGTTTTCATATTATACACTGAGGTTGCTTCCCAAAGGACACAATATTGCATAGAAAGTCCACAACTTCTGAGCTGAGGGCTCTGGTCAAAAGACATGCACTACAGTACATAGTGTGTTTCTGCAGTCTTTTATGTGCGGAACATCCTCGTACTTAATTCAGACTCACAAGATATGGAGAGTCTGAGGGGTTTGTATGACAGCCGTGCAGGGATTTCCATAAGAATGACTCCTCACGAGCAGCCCCCATAAATCTCTATAGTCCAATAGAGTCCTGATGGTTCCCCAGGCATTTACAGGCCCAACAGCTGACATGGCACAGATACTACTGCCTCATTACATCAATTATGTTTCACCACCATTAGTATGATTAAATAACAGTCAATTTATGCGTCCCAAATGGCATCTTATTCCCTGTATACAGTCCCTATGGGCCATGGGCAAAAGAAGTGCACTGCAGGGGGAATACGATGCCATTTGAGATGGAGACTTTTGGTTGCCCCTGAATCATCATACAAGCAATTGTATGTGACATTGTTGAAAAGGTTATGTCAGGATAGGACAGCAAGAGAATAGAAATGGGATTTGACTGTTTGACTGCCTGAATGATATGGGGCATTTTTACATTTGGTAAGTTGGTGCCATTTAGAATATTATCAGGAGAACTTTAAGGAGAAGAAGTTGTCCCGTAATGGTTTGCCATAACACACAATGGGTTTCCATAACACACAATGGGTTTCCATAACACACAATGGGTTGCCATAACACACATCGGGTTGCCATAACATGCACAGCCAATTTCAAGTCTATGCAGCAGCAGCTAGAGTGCCATCTTGTTAGATGGTTGGAATGCCTTCCCCCTCTGTCGTAATGAGGGTAGACAGCATAATGCTTCAACTTAAGTGGGAACTACTTCTGCTGTCCAAAAGCATTGTTTAGCTTCTTTCTTGCACTCACATCCCAGACTTTAATCTTCCTGGCTCTAATTCTGCTGATAACGGATAACTATTTCGAAGAAGGGTCTACTTGTAATAACTGTGATATGTGGTTGTGTTTTTCACTAAACTTAGTTGAATGTGCTGTAGGAAGCAGTAAAGTAGAATGCAGTAAAGGAACAGTGAGAGCACTAAGGGGTACAGGCTCTGGCGCTAAGTGCCCAGGGCTGAGCCTGTCTGCCCTGCTGCCTGGGTTATCAGCCCCCTCCTGCCATGGCCTCCTCTGTTCTCAGCTAGACGTATGATTCTGTCCTGATGTCTCTGTCCTGATGTCTCTGTCCTGATGTCTCTGTCCTGATGTCTCTGTCCTGATGTCTCTGTCCTGATGTCTCCGTTCTGATGTCACTGTCCTTGTTTTTCCTGACAGACAGGAGTCCACAAGGCACAAAGCTCTACATCATTCCTCCCTCCCTTCACTCTCTACCTCTACCTTTACCTCTACCTTTACCTTTTACCTTTTACGTCTATCTCTACCTCTACCCCTACCTTTTACCTCTATCTCTACCTCTACCTCTACCCCAACCTTTACCTTTTACCTCTATCTCTACCTCTACCTTTACCTCTCTCTACCTTTACCTTTTACCTCAATCTCTACCTCTACCTCTACCCCTACCTTTACCTTTTACCTCGATCTCTACCTCTACCTCTACCCCTACCTTTACATTTTACCTCGATCTCTACCTCTACCTTTACCTTTTACCTCGATCTCTATCTCTACCTCTACCTCTACCTTTACCTTTTACCTCGATCTCTACCTTTACCTTTTACCTCAATCATTCTTTACCTCTACCTTTACCTTTTACCTCTATCTCTATCTCTACCTCTACGTCTACCACTACCTTTATCTTTATCTTTACCACTACCTCTACCACTAACACTACCTCTACCTCTACCTTTACCTCTACCTCTACCTCTAACCTTCCTTGAATCCAAAACAATGCTCTCGTATCTACATTCGTATCTTTTGTTTATACTCTCTTCTCTCTAGCAAGAACACATCCTGTCTACACATCCCATCTACACATCCTGTCTACAGAAAGGGATTATTTATTTGATGTTTAATTCTCTCTCTCTCTGTTCTCTCTGTTCTCTCTGTTCTCTCTGTTCTCTCTGTTCTCTCTGTTCTCTCTCTCTCTCTCTCTCTCTCTCTCTCTCTCTCAGAAGGGGGGCTCGGCACACAGTTGTGGGCAGCTGAAGGTGGGACAGGTGATTCTGGAGGTGAACGGGGTCTCCCTGAGGGGTAGAGAGCACCGGGACGCTGCTCGCATCATCGCTGAGGCCTTCAAGACCAAAGAGAAGGACCACATTGACTTCCTGGTTACCGAGTTTAACACAGCCCTACTTCAAGGCCTTTAGCGGGGTCGTATTTAGGCACCACACAGAAGAAAAGAGACTGAAGGGACCACCTGAACAAGAAGGGACCTCCTGAACTAATGCTTGTTCCCATTTTCCTGCAGGGGCTTCAGCAGGACTTTGCACTTTAGAGAGCTGGAACAGATGGAGGAAGGAGGAGAAAGAGAGAACGGAAGGAGGGAGAAGTTTGATGGAGTGTTGCACCTGGGGACAAAATAAAGACAATCCGTTATTCTCCTGTAAGCCCCTTCTCCCTTCCCACATTGTTGTCCCTATATACCAACTTACCAGGCTGGCCATGTAGTGTTAAAAAGCTAAGACATCCTGCCTTAAGAAGAACCCACCAATAGAACACACTGAAGTTTACATACACTTAGGTTTGTGTCATTAAAACAGATTTTTCAACCACTCCACACATTTCTTGTTAACAAACTATCGTTTTGGCAAGTCGGTTAGGACATCTACTTTGTGCATGACACAAGTCATTTTTCCAATAATTGTTTACAGACAGATTATTTCACTTATAATTCACTGTATCACAATTCCAGTGGGTCGAAGGTTTTACATAAAACTAAGTTGACTGTGCCTATAAACAGCTTGGAAAAGTCAAAAAAATGATATCATGTCTTTAGGAGCTTCTGATAGGCTAAGTGACATAATTTGAGTCATTTGGAGGTGTACCTGTGGATGTATTTCAAGGCCTACCTTCAATCTCAGTGCCTCTTTGCTCAAAAGAAATCAGCCAAGACCTCTGAAAAACAATTGCATACCTCCACAAGTCTGTTTCATCCTTGGGAGTAATTTCCAAATGCCTGAAGGAACCACATTCATCTGTACAAACAATTGTACGCAAGTATAAACCCCATGGGAGCACGCAGCCGTCATACCGCTCAGGGTGGAGACACGTTCTGTCTCCTAGAGATGAACTTACTTTGGTGCGAAAAGTGAAAATCAATCCCAGAACAACAGCAAAGGACCTTGTGAAGATGCTGGAGAAAACAGGTATAAAAGCATCTATATCCACAGTAAAACGAGTCCTATATCGACATAACCGGAAAGGCTGCTCAGCAAGGAAGAAGCCACTTCTCCAAAATAAAAAAGCCAGTTTGCAACTGCACTAAGATCGTACTTTTTGGAGAAATGTCCTCTGGTCTGATGAAACAAAAATAGAACTGTTTGGCCATAATGACCATTGTTATGTTCAGAGGAAAAAGGGGGAGGCTTGCAAGCTGAAGAACACCATCACAACTGTGAAGCACGGGGCTGGCAGCATCATATTTTGGGGGTGCCTTGCTGCAGGAAGGACCGGTGCACTTCACAAAATAGATGGCATCATGAGGTAGGAAAATCATGTGGATATATTGAAGCAACATCTCAAGACATCAGTTACCAAGTTAAAGCTTGGTTGCAAATGGGTCTTCCAAATGGACAATGACCCCAAGCATACTTCCAAAGTTGTGGCAAAATGGCTTAAGGACAACAAAGTCAAGGTATTGGAGTGTCCATCACAAAGCCCTGACCTCAATCCAATAGAAAATGTTTGGGCAGAACTGAAAAAGCGTGTGCGAGCAAGGATCCTATCAACCTGACTCAGTTACACCAGCTCTGTCAGGAGGAATGGGCCAAAATTCACCCTATTAATTGTGGGAAGCTTGTGGAAGGCTACACAAAACGTTTGACCCAAGTGAAACAATTTAAAGGCAATGCTACCAAATACTAATTGAGTGTATGTAAACTTCTGACCCACTTGGAATGTGATGAAAGAAATAAAAGCTGAAATAAATAATTCTCTCTAACATTTCACATTCTTAAAATAAAGTGGTGATCCTAACTGACCTAAGACAGGGAATTACTACTAAGTTTAAATGTTAGGAATTGTGAAAAACTGAGTTTAAATGTTTTTGGCTAAGGTGTATGTAAATGTTCTACTTCAACTGTAATAGCATTAAAAATAACCATAGAAGAACCCACTAAAAAAGCGTAATAGAAACTAAGGATCCACCAATAGAACATAAATGCATTGAGAAGAACCCACCAATAGAATCTAAAATAGTCCAAGAACAACCCACCAATAGAACCTAAAAGCATTGAGAAGAACCCACCAATAGAATCAAAAATAACCCACCAATAGAACCTAAAAGCATTGAGAAGAACCCACCAATAGAATCAAAAATAGTCCAAGAACAACCCACCAATAGAACATACTCGAATTGAGAAAAACCCACCGATATAATCTAATACAGTGCATTTGGAAAGTATTCAGACCCCTTGACCTTTTCCATATTTTGTTACGTTACAGACTTATTCTAAATTAAAAATGTTCCTCATCAATCTACACACAATACCCCATAATGACAAAGCAAAAACACGTTTTTAGAAATTGTAGCAAATGTATTCAAATCAAAAATTCCTTATTTACATAAGTATTTACTATGAAACTCGAAATTGAGCTCAGGTGCATCCTGATTCAAATTATTATCCTTGATGTTTCTACAACTTGATTCTAGACCACCTGTGGTAAATTCAATTGATTGGACATGATTTGGAAAGGCAAACATCTATCTATATAAGGTCCCACAGTTGACAGTGCATGTCAGAGCAAAAACCAAGCCATGAGGTCGAAATAATTGTTTGGAGAGTTCCGAGACAGGATTGTGTTGAGGCACAGATCTGGGGAAGGGTACAAATAAATGTCTGCAGCATTGACGGTCCCCAAGAACACAGTGGCCTCCATCATTCTTCAATGGAACAAGTTTGGAACCACCAAGGCTCTTCCTAGTGCTGACCGCCAGGCCAAACTGAGCAATCAGGGAGAAGGGCATTGGTCAGGGAGGTGACCAAGAACCCGATGATCACTCTGACAGAGCTTCAGAACCTTCCAGAAGGACAACCATCAGCACTCCACCAATCAGGCATTTGTAGTAGAGAGGCTAGACAGAAGCTACTCTTCAGTAAAAGGCACATTGGAGTTTGCCAAAAGGCACCTAATGTAACGGTGTTCGTCTATAGGAGGAGAAGAAGCGGACCAAAGCGCAGCGTGGTGGTTACTCATGTTCTTTAATTAATGGAAACTGAACGATACATGAAATAACTTAACTCTACAAAACAACAAACGGAACGTGAAAACCTATACAGCCTATCCTGTGACAACAAACACAGTGACAGGAACAATCACCCACAAACAAACAGTGAAACCCAGGCTACCTAAGTATGATTCTCAATCAGAGACAACTAATGACACCTGCCTCTGATTGAGAACCATACTAGGCCGAAAACATAGAACTGACCCAAAACATAGAAAAACGAACATAGACTGCCCACCCAACTCACGCCCTGACCATACTAAATAAATACAAAAACAAAGGAAATAGAGGTCAGAACGTGACAGTACCCCCCCCCAAAGGTGCGGACTCCGGCCGCAAAACCTTGACCTATAGGGGAGGGTCTGGGTGGGCGTCTGTCCGCGGTGGCGGCTCTTGTCTTAGTCCGCCGTATTGTCCGCCTCCGTGGCTTACTCCCCATGCCCACCCCTCTCAATGACCCCACTGGACAGAGGGGCTGCTTGGGACAGAGGGGCAGCTCGGGACAGAGGTGAAGCAGCAGCTCGGGACAGAGGGGCAGCTGCTCGGGACAGAGGGGCAGCTGCTCGGGACAGAGGGGCAGCTGCTCGGGACAGAGGGGCAGCTGCTCGGGACAGAGGGGCAGCTGCTCGGGACAGAGGGACAGCTGCTCGGGACAGAGGGACAGCTGCTCGGGACAGAGGGACAGCTGCTCGGGACAGAGGGACAGCTGCTCGGGACGGAGGGGCAGCTGCTCCGGGCGGAGGGGCTCTAGCGGCCCCTGGCTGACTGGCGGCACTGGCGGCCCCTGGCTGACTGGCGGCACTGGCGGCCCCTGGTTGACTGGCGGCACTGGCGGCCCCTGGTTGACTGGCGGCACTGGCGGCCCCTGGCTGACTGGCGGCACTGGCGGCCCCTGGCTGACGGGCGGCACTGGCGGCCCCTGGCTGACGGGCGGCACTGGCGGCCCCTGGCTGACGGGCGGCACTGGCGGCCCCTGGCTGACTGGCGGCACTGGCGGCCCCTGGCTGACGGGCGGCACTGGCGGCCCCTGGCTGACGGGCGGCACTGGCGGCCCCTGGCTGACGGGCGGCATTGGCGGCTCCTGGCAGACGGGCGGCACTGGCGGCGCTGGGCAGACGGGCGGCACTGGCGGCGCTGGGCAGACGGGCGGCACTGGCGGCGCTGGGCAGACGGGCGGCGCTGGCGGCGCTGGGCAGACGGGCGGCGCTGGCGGCGCTGGGCAGACGGGCGGCGCTGGCGGCGCTGGGCAGACGGGCGGCGCTGGCGGCGTTGGGCAGACGGGCGGCGCTGGCGGCGTTGGGCAGACGGGCGGCGCTGGCGGCGCTGGGCAGACGGGCGGCGCTGGCGGCGTTGGGCAGACGGGCGGCGCTGGCGGCGTTGGGCAGACGGGCGGCGCTGGGCAGACGGGAGGCTCCGGCAGAGGCGCCGGACAGGCGGGAGGCTCCGGCAGAGGCGCCGGACAGGCGGGAGGCTCCGGCAGAGGCGCCGGACAGGCGGGAGGCTCCGGCAGAGGCGCCGGACAGGCGGGAGGCTCCGGCAGAGGCGCCGGACAGGCGGGAGGCTCCGGCAGAGGCGCCGGACAGGCGGGAGACTCCGGCAGAGGCGCCGGACAGGCGGGAGGCTCCGGCAGAGGCGCCGGACAGGCGGGAGGCTCCGGCAGAGGCGCCGGACAGGCGGGAGGCTCCGGCCGAGGCGCCGGACAGGCGGGAGGCTCCGGCAGAGGCGCCGGACAGGCGGGAGGCTCCGGCAGCGGCGCCGGACAGGCGGGAGGCTCCGGCAGAGGCGCCGGACAGGCGGGAGGCTCCGGCAGAGGCGCCGGACAGACGGGAGACTCCGGCAGCGCTGGAGAGGAGGAAGGCTCTGGTAGCGCCGGAGAGGCGGGAGACTCCGGCAGCGCTGGAGAGGAGGAAGGCTCTGGACGGATGGGCCGGAGAGACAGCCTGGTACGGGGAGCTGCCACCGGAGGGCTGGGGTGTGGAGGTGGTGACGGATAGACCGGGCCGTGCAGGCGCACTGGAGCTCTTGAGCACCGAGCCTGCCCAACCTTACCCGGTTGAATGGTCCCGGTCGCCCTGCCAGTGCGGCGAGGTGGAATAGCCCGCACTTGGCTATGCAGGCGAACCGGGGACACCGTGCGCAAGGCTGGTACCATGTAAGCCGGCCCAAGGAGACGCACTGGAGACCAGATGCGTAGAGCCGGCTTCATGGCACTTGGCTCGATGCCCACTCTAGCCCGGCCGATACGCGGAGCTGGAATGTACCGCACCGGGCTGTGCACCCGCACTGGGGACACCGTGCGCTCCACAGCATAACACGGTGCCTGCCCGGTCTCTCTAGCCCCCCGGTAACCACAGGAAGTTGGCTCAGGTCTCCTACCTGGCGTAGCCATACTCCCTGTTAGCCCCCCCCCAAGAAATTTTTGGGGCTGACTCCCGGGCTTCCATCCACGACGCCGCGCTGCCTCCTCATACCAGCGCCTCTCCGCTTTCGCCGCCTCCCGTTCTTCCTTGGGGCGGCGATACTCTCCTGGCTGAGCCCAAGGTCCTTTACCGTCTAGTTCGTCCTCCCATGTCCAATCCTCCTCGCGCTGCTCCTGCTGCTGCTTTCTCCTTTGCCCATTACCACACCGCTTGGTCCTGTTGTGGTGGGTGATTCTGTAACGGTGTTCGTCTATAGGAGGAGAAGAAGCGGACCAAAGCGCAGCGTGGTGGTTACTCATGTTCTTTAATTAATGGAAACTGAACGATACATGAAATAACTTAACTCTACAAAACAACAAACGGAACGTGAAAACCTATACAGCCTATCCTGTGACAACAAACACAGTGACAGGAACAATCACCCACAAACAAACAGTGAAACCCAGGCTACCTAAGTATGATTCTCAATCAGAGACAACTAATGACACCTGCCTCTGATTGAGAACCATACTAGGCCGAAAACATAGAACTGACCCAAAACATAGAAAAACGAACATAGACTGCCCACCCAACTCACGCCCTGACCATACTAAATAAATACAAAAACAAAGGAAATAGAGGTCAGAACGTGACACCTAAAGACTCTCAGACCATGAGAAACAAGATTCTCTGGTCTTATGAAACCAAGATTGATTTTTTTGGCCTCAATCAATCAAATGTATTTATAAAGCCCTTCTTACATCAGCTGATGTCACAAAGTGCTGTACAGAAACCCAGCCTAAAACCCCAAACAGCAAGCAATGCAGGTGGCTAGGAAAAACTCCCTAGAAAGGCCAGAACCTAGGAAGAAACATAGAGAGGAACCAGGCTATGAGGTGTGGCCAGTCCTCTTCTGGCTGTGCCGGATGGAGATTATAACAGAACATGGCCAAGATGTTCAAATTTTCAAAGATGACCAGCAGGGTCAAATAATAATAATAATCACAGTGGTTTTCAGCACCTCAGGAGTAAATGTCAGTTGGCTTTTCATAGCCAATCATTCAGAGTATCTCTACCGCTCCTGCTGTCTCTAGAGAGTTGAAAACAGCAGGTCTGGGACAGGTAGCACGTCCGGGTGAACAGGTCAGGGTTCCATAGCCGCAGGCAGAACAGTTGAAACTGGAGCAGCAGCACAACCAGGTGGACTGAGGACAGCAAGGAGTCATCAGGCCAGGTAGTCCTGAGGCATGGTCCTAGGGCTCAGGTCCTCCAAGAGAGAGAGAGAAAGAAAGAAAGAATTTGAGAGAGCATACTTAAATTCACACAGGACACCGGATAAGACAGATATAACACACTGACCCTAGCTCCCGACACATGAACTACTGCAGCATCAATACTGGAGGCTGAGACAGGAGGGGTCAGGAGACACTGTTTGGCCTGAATTCGAAGCGTAACGTCTGGAGGAAACCTGGTAGCATCCCTATGGTGATGCATGGGGTTGGCATCATCATGCTGTGGGGATGTTTTTCAGTGGCAGGGACTGGGAGACTAGTCAGGATTGGGGGAAAGATGAACAGAGCAACGTACAGAGAGATCATTGATGGAAACCTGCTCAGGACCTCAGACTGGGGAGAAGGTTCACCTTCCAATAGGACAACGACCTTAAGCACACAGCCAAGACAATGCAGGAGTGGCTTCGGGACAAGTCTCTGAATGTCCTTGAGTGGCCCAGCCAGAGCCCGGACTTGAACCCGATCAAACATCTCTGGAGAGACCTGATAATAGCTGTGCAGTGATGCTCCCCATCCAATCTGACAGAGCTTAAGAGGATCTGAAGATAAAAATGGTAGAAACTCCCCAAATACAGGCAGTGGTGGATAAAGTACCCAACTGTCATACTTGAGGAAAAGTAAAGATACCTTAATAGAAAATGACTCAAGTAAAATTCACCCAGTAAATTCCTACTTGAGTAAAAATATAAAAGTATTTGGTTTAAAATACACTTAAGTATCAACATTAAAAGTATAAATCATTTCAAATTCCTTATATTAAGCAAACCAGCACCATTTTCTTGTTTTTTAAATTAATGGATAGCCAGGGGCACACTGCACACTCCAACACTCAGACATCATTTACAAACAAAGCATGTGTGTTTAGTGAGTCCGTTTAGTGCGTGAATTGGAATATTTTCCTGTCCTGCTAACTATTGAAAATGTAACGAATACTTTTGGGTGTCAAGAAAAATGTGTGGAGTAAAAAGTACAATATTAGTCAAAAATATGAATAGAAAAGTAAAGTACAGATACAGTGCCTTGCGAAAGTGTTCGGCCCCCTTGAACTTTGCGACCTTTTGCCACATTTCAGGCTTCAAACATAAAGATATAAAACTGTATTTTTTTGTGAAGAATCAACAACAAGTGGGACACAATCATGAAGTGGAACGACATTTATTAGATATTTCAAACTTTTTTAACAAATCAAAAACTGAAAAATTGGGCGTGCAAAATTATTCAGCCCCTTTACTTTCAGTGCAGCAAACTCTCTCCAGAAGTTCAGTGAGGATCTCTGAATGATCCAATGTTGACCTAAATGACTAATGATGATAAATACAATCCACCTGTGTGTAATCAAGTCTCCGTATAAATGCACCTGCACTGTGATAGTCTCAGATGTCCGTTAAAAGCGCAGAGAGCATCATGAAGAACAAGGAACACACCAGGCAGGTCCGAGATACTGCTGTGAAGAAGTTTAAAGCCGGATTTGGATACAAAAAGATTTCCCAAGCTTTAAACATCCCAAGGAGCACTGTGCAAGCGATAATATTGAAATGGAAGGAGTATCAGACCACTGCAAATCTACCAAGACCTGGCCGTCCCTCTAAACTTTCAGCTCATACAAGGAGAAGACTGATCAGAGATGCAGCCAAGAGGCCCATGATCACTCTGGATGAACTGCAGAGATCTACAGCTGAGGTGGGAGACTCTGTCCATAGGACAACAATCAGTCGTATATTGCACAAATCTTCCCTTTATGGAAGAGTGGCAAGAAGAAAGCCATTTCTTAAAGATATCCATAAAAAGTGTTGTTTAAAGTTTGCCACAAGCCACCTGGGAGACACACCAAACGTGTGGAAGAAGGTGCTCTGGTCAGATGAAACCAAAATTGAACTTTTTGGCAACAATGCAAAACGTTATGTTTGGCGTAAAAGCAACACAGCTCATCACTCTGAACACACCATCCCCACTGTCAAACATGGTGGTGGCAGCATCATGGTTTGGGCCTGCTTTTCTTCAGCAGGGACAGGGAAGATGCTTAAAATTGATGGGAAGATGGATGGAGCCAAATACAGGACCATTCTGGAAGAAAACCTGATGGAGTCTGCAAAAGACCTGAGACTGGGACGGAGATTTGTCTTCCAACAAGACAATGATCCAAAACATAAAGCAAAATCTACAATGGAATGGTTCAAAAATAAACATATCCAGATGTTAGAATGGCCAAGTCAAAGTCCAGACCTGAATCCAATCGAGAATCTGTGGAAAGAACTGAAAACTGCTGTTCACAAATGCTCTCCATCCAACCTCACTGATCTCGAGCTGTTTTGCAAGGAGGAATGGGAAAAAAATTCAGTCTCTCGATGTGCAAAACTGATAGAGACATACCCCAAGCGACTTACAGCTGTAATCGCAGCAAAAGGTGGTGCTACAAAGTATTAACTTAAGGTGGCTGAATAATTTTGCACGCCCAATTTTTCAGTTTTTGATTTGTTAAAAAAGTTTGAAATATCCAATAAATGTCGTTCCACTTCATGATTGTGTCCCACTTGTTGTTGATTCTTCACAAAAAAATACAGTTTTATATCTTTGTTTGTAGCCTGAAATGTGGCAAAAGGTCGCAAAGTTCAAGGGGGCCGAATACTTTCGCAAGGCACTGTACTTAAGTAGTATTTTTACTTAAGTACTTTACACCTCTGAATACAGGTGTACCAAACGTGCTTTGTCATTATGAGGTATTGTGTGTAGATTGATGGAAAATAAATAATTTAATCAATTTTTGAATAAATTGAGCGTGCAAAATTTTGAAAAAGTCAAGGGGTCTGAATGCTTTCAGAATGCACTGTATAACCTACGAATAGAACCTAGTTTAACCTAAGAACCCACCAACAGAACCTAGTATAACCTAAGAAGAACCCACCAATATACTTTAATATAACCTAAGAGCTCACCAATAGAACCTAATGTAGTTGAACTGGTGTAATGTCATCAATGTTGTCATTACATTTGGCCGCTTGCTTTTCATTCTCCCTGCTTTCACCTCTCCAATTGGTCTGCCTTTAGGAGCAGCTCTCCCCTCAGTGGTTATACCAAGATGGTGCTTTGAAGATGGATATACATTGTATCTAATCTTTGTTGGACTATACCTTCATGCCATCTCTAAAATACGTTTTGTATGATGTCTGTAATGTTTAATGAACTCCTGCACCCATACTTCTGTACATGCATATAATATTTAGTGAATATGGCACTGAGACACCTTCAAGATTTAAGAGGATTGGAGTTATTTATAATGTAATGTTAGATAGTCTGTGTATGTAAAAGGATCACATTTTAAAATGGATTGTATTAATTGACTTGCATCCATTTATGTGTCATTTATAACAGTAGTTCCTTTTCTTTACTTTGTGTTCATGAGATGCAATTCTGAAAAGTTAGCAAAGGCACTTCATGGGAGCTGTAAGCTAAGTCAGAGATGGTAATCCTGATAGAGGTGAAATTAGTCAACAGACTGCTAATTCATCGTTACAACGAGATAACTTTTCAATTATAGGTAACTGACTCACGACAAGCGGATCAGGGGTGGAGGCACTTGTATTCAGCCATAATCCACACTGTGTGTGTGAGAGAGAGAGGTTGCAACCTAAATGCCACCTATATAATGCACTACTTTTGACCATATAGGGAATAGGGTGTAATTTAAGACTCTACCTATATATCAGTATAGTGTAGGATTCTAAGGCTTCCTGTTGTATTTGGGGATGCTCCAGGAAGGAGCAGGCCTGTGGATTCAGTATCAATTAACTCTAGTAATAGTTAGTAAGAGTAAAAGAGAGGATATGATTATATAAAATGTATAACAGAGTATAAGATTGAACAAGAGAGTAGAGTATTGTAGGTTGTATAAAACAACTGATCATAGATGTTTGAATAAGCTTGTAATAAATTATGACAGAAGGTTTATATTGGTATTTTTTAATATTGTAAAAATGACAACGTTTTTGTGAATGCAAACAGTCCAGACATGATACATACTTTATATCTTGTCCACATATAAAGTATACACTGTAAATACATTTATAGACATAATTATATATATATATATATACATATATTAGAGAGAGAGAGAGAGACATTAAATTACTGTTTGACAGAATCACACAACTACAAACAATATCACAGTATTATTCCTTTCTGCTGTCACATTCTAGAATGTACTTTCTCGGGTTCTAATTGGGTAACAATCACATAAGAAGCACATTGACTAATCGTGACTTCATCCCAAATGGCACCCTATTCCCTTTACAGTGCACTACTCCATTAGGGCTCTACTTAACAGTAGCACACTATATAGGGAATAGAGGACCATTTGGGACAAGTGTATTGTATTAACTATAGCAGGGGAAGTTGAGCCAATGCCACATCACTTAAGGATTTTTCTTTGCACCAAAACAACGCCAAGAATGGATACATACAATAATTAAGATGAAAAACCCTATGCAGATCTAATGTAGACTATATACAAGTCTGCTGCATCTTGTTTCTATACCTTATGTTGCCCAGGAGTAGGCTCAAGCTGTATGGGAAAGACCCCGGACAATGTTTTAGACCTAGCCTGAGTGCTAATCTGTTTGTGCTAGCATGCCAACTCTTTGTCATGCCAATGTTTGGCTTGACAATGACAGCAATGGAGAATGGAGTTAGCGAGACCAAGCACAGATCTGGGACCAGGCTAATGTTTTAGAGCTTTAGATGTAGCAGCCTATATACAGCTGACAGTCTTAGAGGTGTACAATCATAACCTAATGCTTACTGCACTAAAAGATCAGACATATTCCTCAACGCTGAATTGAATTGAATAAAGATTTACCAACTCATGTTTTGAATCTTGTTTGCCTGGTTAGGTTGAATATAGCTAGAACATTTCAAAATACATATTTTATTCAGACATTTTCCATTTCATGATACATTGAAACATCCTCAATTAAATGTTCAATTCAATACAACTTTATTTATCCCTTCAGGGACTATGAAGAATATATTGTCACCATAAAAGGGAGGATGACAGTGTCTATTCAATTGGCTCAGTAGCCACTGCCTATAGGCAGGTGCATTTCCTGTGTTCTGCTGCAGTCTCTATGGCCTTGAGCTTCCCTCACAGTGCTCCACAGAGAGACTAGTATTATAGAGCTAGCAAACAGGACAGCACATATGACTCTGGGTGTACTGTACTGGTATATTAAGTCAGGTAGGAGTTATATTTTGTCTATGCATTCACTCATTGACTATGTACGGAGATAATCAGCGAGAAATGTAAATATAGCTGCAACTAGAAGTTGCTTCACTGCTTGAAATCCGGTTGTAAAATTAATAACTGTACTAATGTAGGTCTCTTACCATTCACACAAATATATCGTTGCCCCCATAATATTCAAAAGCTGGAGAAGTACACAACATGACCAAAAGTATGTGGACACCTGCTTGTCGAATATCTCATTCCGACATCATGGGCATTAATATGGAGTTGGTCCCCCTTTATCTGCTATGACAGCCTCCAATCTTCTGGGAAGGCTTTCCACTAGATGTTGAACATTGCTGTGGGGACTAGCTTCCATTCATTGGGCGATTGGGCCTGGCTCGCAGTTGGCTTTCAAATTCATCCTAAAGGTGTTCCATAGGGTTGAGATCAGGGCTCTGTGCAGGACAGTGAAGTTCTTCCAAACCAATCTCAACAAACCATTTCTGTATGGACCTCGCTTTGTGCACGGGGGCATTGTTATGCTGAAACAGGAAAGGGCCTTCCCCAAACTGTTGCCACAAATTTAGAAGCATAGAATCATCTAGAATGTAATTTTATGCTGTAGCGTTAAGATTTCCCTTCACTGGAAATAAGGGGCCTAGCCCAAACCATGATAAACAGCCCCAGACCATTATTCCTCCTCCGCCAAACTTTACAGTTGGCGCTATGCATTTGGGCAGGTAGCGTTCTCCTGGCATCCGTCAAACCCAGATTTGACTGTCAGACTGCCAGATGGTGAAGCCATTCATCACTCCAGAGAACGCGTTTCCACTGCTCCAGAGTCCAATGGTGGCAAGCTTTACACCACTCCAGCCACTTGGCATTGAGCATGGGGATCTTAGGTTGTGTGCGGCTGCTCGGCCATGGAAACCCATTTCATGAAGCTCCCGATGAACAGTTATTGTGCTGTCATTGTTTCCAGAGGCAGTTTGAAACTCGGTGGTAAGTGTTGCAACTGAGGACAGATTATTTTTTACGCACCATGCGCTATAGTACTCAACGATCCCGTTCTGTGAGCTTGTGTGGCCTACCACTTTGCGGCTGAGCCGTTGTTGCTCCTAGATGTTTCCACTTCACAATAACAGCACTTACAGTTGACCGGGGCAGCTCTAACAGGGCAGAAATTTAACGAACGGACTTGTTGGAAAGGTGGCATCCTATGACGGTGCCATGTTGAAAGTCACTGAGCTCTTCAGTAAGGCCATTCTATTGCCAATGTTTGTCAATGGAGTGCTCAATTTTATTTACCTGTCAGCAGCGGGTGTGGCTGAAAAAGCCAAATCCACTATTTGAAGGGGTGTCCACATACACTATATATGTATGTATGTTGGCTCGTCCGGGCTGTCAAAGCAAAGTTCTGCGGGCTGCTATTATGTTTATCAAGCAATATGCCAATGCTTCTCTCCAGTGGTTGTAAATGGTACTGCAATGTTATTATTATAATTGACATACATTACAATCTTACAGTATTACTATCAAAGTCTTCCAGTTTAGTTTATGGGACATTGTACTAAATTATGCACTAGCCTCTCAGACATTTTTCTTGAACCACCCAGATAGTTTGTAACATCAATAGAGGATCAGCAGCAGTCCAATCCATCCATCCCTCAATAACTAAAGTGTTTACTGATATGCATTTCAATAATTTCATGTAATAATGTAACAGACTAAAACATCAGCATTTTCTTTGAAGCAACTTTATTAGAGCTTTAGTACGTGAACGTGCATTGTTTGGGATAAATTACTTCCAAGCATAGAATTCTGATCAAATACACTGGTAATATATCTTGAGAAATAATAGATAACCCTACTATAGAGTAACAAAATCAACAACAAGTGTAACAACAACAATGCCAACAAATGAGTTTGCATCATGACAGTGTCAACGCTGCACTAGAAAGTGGGACAAAAACGAGACTATAGCTTCAACAGGAAGAGGAAATAGCAAATCAAATCAATTACATACTATTCCTGAACAGAGACTAAATGAAGAGGAATAACTTTCCAATGGTTGATCATCACAGCCCAACTACTGTAACTGTACTGCTAACTACAGCCCAACTACTGTAACTGTACTGCTAGCTACAGCCCAACTACTGTAACTGCACTGCTAGCTACAGCCCAACTACTGTAACTGTACTGCTAGGTACAGCCCAACTACTATAACTGCACTGCTAGCTACAGCCCAACTACTGTAACTGTACTGCTAGCTACAGCCCAACTACTGTAACTGTACTGCTAGCTACAGCCCAACTACTGTAACTGTACTGCTAGCTACAGCCCAACTACTGTAACTGTACTGCTAGCTACAGCCCAACTACTGTAACTGTACTGCTAGCTACAGCCCAACTACTGTAACTGTACTGCTAGCTACAGCTACATGAGCACTAGTACAGAGTGGCTTCACATTGGCATTTTCAAAGTCAGAATATTCACCAGGAATAGAAACATTGATACAGTATGGCATATATTCTACAAACTACTGATTGCATTACGAGGAAGATGGTGATGATGTTGGTGATGAAGATGATGTCCAAATTATACAATTGTGAGTTTAAAAAATATTGGTATTTTTGCTCATTGTTCCTGAAACGTTTACAAGCAATGAGATAAAAGCTACATGCTAAACCACTAAAAACAGACCTGGCTTTTCAAGTACCTTGGTTAAACGCTTGGGAGTGTATTTGAGTCAGGTATTTCAGTGTTCAAATACATTCCAAGTGTATTTCCAAGTTCATTCCAATATTCAGCTAGTTGTTTTTTTCAAATAAATGTTATATGAATACTTTTATGAAATGTATTGAAAGGTCTGTTGGAAAGACAGGAATCTTACACTATGATTGGCTTCCTTTTTAAGAAAGTGCAACAATGGCATCCTGAGACGGCAGTTTACATCCACTGCTCATATAGTATCAACAGTCATCCATCACAGACTCAACCTCTACTCTTCCCTTCAATCTGACAAACAAATTGAAATGATATTATTACTATACAGTCTTCAGGGTTTATGTACAGTAGGTAAAACATGGTGTTTTTTGGTAGTATGGCTTTAAATGATCTTATTTCATGCTATTAAGAAATTCTGAATCTGAATCTGAATACATGACTTTGATATATTTGAAATGGCTCCATGTGTAGAGTAGAAGGGGTTTGGTATGGATGGTCCTGAGTAGAATATGCCGGCTGAGGGAGTTTGGAGGTTAGGGGAGTTAGTTAAGAGAAGGACAGCTAGTTAAGAGAAGGACAGCTAGTTAAGAGAGGGACAGCTAGTTAAAAGAAGGACAGCTAGTTAAGAGAAGAACAGCTAGTTAAGAGAGGGACAGCTAGTTAAGAGGAAGACAGCTAGTTAAGAGAAAGACAGCTAGTTAAGAGAAGGACAGCTAGTTAAGAAAAAGACAGCTAGTTAAGAGAGAGACATATAGTTAAGAGAGAGACATATAGTTAAGAGAGGGACAGCTAGTTAACAGGGACAGCTAGTTAAGAGAAGGACAGCTAGTTAAGAGAAGGACAGCTAGTTAAGAGAAGGACAGCTAGTTAAGAGAGGGACAGCTAGTTAAGAGAGGGACAGATAGTTAAGAGAAGGACAGCTAGTTAAGATAAAGACAGCTAGTTAAGAGAGAGACAGCTAGTTAAGAGAGAGACAGCTAGTTAAGAGAAGGACAGCTAGTTAAGAGAAGGACAGCTAGTTAAGAGAGGGACAGCTAGTTAAGAGACGGATAGCTAGTTAAGAGACAGATAGCTAGTAAAGAGAGGGACAGCTAGTTAAGAGAGGGACTGCTAGTTCAGAGAGGGACAGATAGTTAAGAGAGAGACAGAGAGTTAAGAGAGAGACAGATAGTTAAGAGACAGATAGCTAGTTAAGAGAGGGACAGCTAGTTAAGAGACAGATAGCTAGTTAAGAGAGGGACAGCTAGTTAAGAGAGGGACAGATAGTTAAGAGACAGATAGCTAGTTAAGAGAGGGACTGCTACAGCCAGGGGGTTCTGCTTAAACCTCTGCGTGTTTATCCACGTCTTTGAGAGTTTGAAGAAGGCTTGTAGGGGTGAAGATATTGGTTGATCCTGCTGAGAGAGACGGGGAGAGACAGAGAGAGAGAATTAGAATAGTTGAATAACTTGGAACATATCAAATCATTAACATATCATTGAAGACTTGATTCATCTGCTAAATTAAAGTAGAATAGGCCTTCAGTTCCAAATGGGAATGATAGACAGAAATACACAGACAGCAGAAATCCCATATAAAGACATGGGTTGAGCTTTTAGTCCAGGAAAGAGTATCATATTCACGGAAATATAAAATCTCTGCATCAGTCACCATGATATGCACAGCAGAAATCGACCATAGGTGCTGCTCCTCTAAACAGTGTGAAACGGCAGACATAAAACGATCGAGGTGCAAAAAGGCCCAGTAAAAATAACATCTGTGAAGAAATGTTTCATTGGCATATAGTGTCTGAGGAAAAATACATATTTATCCATCCATTCAATATCAACCCCTCTGTCAAACTGTTGTTTTGACAAACAATCATACAAGAAGTGCTTCAACAGAGAGTTTGATATTGAATGGATGGACAGAGATATTGTTTTCTCAAAGACTAATTTCTCCACAGAAAAGGGGAGATTTTGACAACTGTCTACATCACAGGAGGTTGGTGGTACCTTCATTGGGGAGAACTGGCTTGTGTGTAATGACTGGAGCGGCATCAGTAGAATGGTATCAAATACATCAAACACATGGTTTCCATGGTTTCCATGTGTTTGATGGCATTCTATTAGCTCCATTCCAGCCATCATTATGAGCCGTCCTCCCATCAGCAGCCTCCTGTGGTCTACATGTAGCATACCAAGGACAGATACAGAGAGTGCACACAAGATAAACAGAATATATGACAGCACCACAGACCAAGTATACAATGACATGGAAGGAATAGAGGTGGGAACATGAAACAACCGACAACCATGAAACAACAGGATGGAGGAGGGATCCCTATGGGTCCTGGTCAAAAGTAGTTCACTGTAGAAGGAATATGGTTCCATTTGGGACACAGGGGACTAAGAGTCCTGGGCCAGTGGAGGGTACGTGGTGAGAGGAGGCTGAGAGAGGGGCTTCACATCACAACGACCATCTTTACTTTTCAGTGTGTGTTCTCATTCTGCGGGGGCAGGCTCTGGTTCCTCAGGGGCAGCGTTGGGGTCCAGGAAGTCAGGGTGCTGCAGCTCCTTCAGGTATTTGGTGGGAGTGAGCATGTGGGTGGAGCCTATGGAGGGAGTGGGACAAATGCTGCATGCTCATTTCACATTGTATCTCAATAAGTGAAAAATGGCAGTACAATAACGAGCAAAAATAACATGGCTATATACAGGGAGTACCAACACAGAGTCGACTGTGTCCTGTGTCAAACCCTGCATGGTATCCATTCCCTGTTGTCACAACAGCACATATATCCTGTCTCTGATGTTTTCTCAGAAACACCATCTGATCTGAGCACACAAAGCAGATTCCATCCAGCAGCAGCTAAGTCAGTCACAGTGGAATAGAACTATAGGATATCAACAGTATATTCTAATCATTTCCTAAGTATCGCCATGCCAGGATGATTCAGGGTATTTAGATGGAGAAGATATCTCCCTTTTCCCTGAAATATAGTTCTGATTGTACACCCTATGCCTGCTCCCTACTAGGTGTACAATGTATATCCAGGTAGAATGTACGTAAAAGGGCTACGTGGTGCAACGAGTGCATTCTACGTCAGACGTACAGTTATGACCATGACATTTCACCCCACCCATGCTGCCAACTCACCAATGATGGCCTCCCATTTGCCATTGGCCTGTGTGACTTCGTAGACGCAGCGCATCTCGCTAAAGGTCATGCCTCCAATGATGAAGACGATGACCCGAGGACCAGTCTTCATCTCTGTGGGGCCCTTGTTCTTGTGCCAGTTTCCGTACCGGGCACTGTAATGACAGGGCAGGACATTCAAGTAACACTTTAGATGGTGTTGGGTTCTGTAAATATGAAATATACTTATTTATGTCGCTGAGGGAGAGAGGGGAATGTATACCATTTACATTCTGTTCAGATACAGTATGTTATTGTTAGCCATCAGGGATCCTATGGGAGGAAAAAGGACAAAGTCTGGTGCGAGTCAACATGACAGCTGTGAGTTGGGGAGGAGTGAGCACTTTGGGGCAGAGGTCAGGTCAGATGAAGTAAGGAAGAGCAACAGAGATGCATTGGCTGCTCAGATGTGTAGGAGGAGACTCTGCTTAAGAGAAAGGGTTAAATATCAGTGCTCGTGTGAATATGTCTTTTGTCTTATGCAGATGTATTGACCCAATGGGTGAATGAACTTGGATGGAGCTTTCATAGTGTACGTCAATTTCTTGACTACAGCCACTTTCTTGTTGAAAGTCAACAGACATGCAGTTGACATGTTATTGATAGTCTGTTGATAGTTTGTAGTGTAGAACAGATGAACTGTCCAATTAAATATTGAGGCCGTTCCTTCCTCCACTAGAAGCTAAAGTGAATAATTGAAGTTAAAGTGAATAAATAAGTCATTGGAAACTCAGAAGTGACAGACTACAGAGGGGATGTATAATTCCTGTAGTTTATTTGCATACCTTGATGGAGCGCTGGAGTGGGTGGAGGCAGTTCGTTGGGAGATGTAGGGGTACTGCTTTGGATCCAGTTTGTCCTCAATGGCATCCTGAGGAGAAACAAAACTGGGTCAGTGAACTAACCTTAACCCCATGTCCACACCATAGCTTAATGTCCACACCCTAGCATAATGTCCACACCCTGGCTCAACCCCAACCCCATGTCCACACCCTAGCTTAATGTCCACACCCTAGCATAATGTCCACACCCTGGCTCAACCCTAACCCTAGCTTAATGTCCACACCCTAGCTCAACCCTAACCCCATGTCCACACCCTAGCATAATGTCCACACCCTGGCTCAACCCTAACCCCATGTCCACACCCTAGCATAATGTCCACACCCTGGCTCAACCCTAACCCCATGTCCACACCCTAGCATAATGTCCACACCCTAGCTCAACCCTAACCCTAGCTTCATGTCCACACCCTAGCTTCATGTCCACATCCTGGCTCAACCCTAACCCTAGCTTCATGTCCACACCCTGGCTCAACCCTAACCCTAACCCTAGCTTCATGTCCACATCCCAGTTCAACCCTAACCCTAAAAGCTAGAGACCACTCTTTTCCTATCAGTCTTAACTTAGTATCCACCCACACTAAACTACTGTAGGATAGACCCTACTTTCTAATCAAATCCAATATATAACAGTTTAGGATAGCAGACTGGACATGCCTCCATGATGTCCTTGATAAGAGGGGTCCATCGGGACAGCTGGTAGGTCTGCTCACTCACTCTCTCCTTCCGGTCAGTCTTCTTCACCTTGCGGGTCGGATTCCCCTAGAAAATTAATCATTATTATTAGTTTATTAGGAATGCTGTTCATTACATAAGGACTCTCAAAGTACTTAGAGTAGATGAATGATGCACTCAAATACTCTTCAGTTGGACACAGACAGCATATAACCACAGAGGATATCTTATTTATGCCACTATTCAAAGATGGATCCCCAATCCACATGTTAAAGTATTTCTACTCAATTGTGTGAGAGAGTTGTGTGATGGTTCAACAATGGTTCATATTCATTAGAGCACAATGTAGCAAAACGTTTTGCAACAGAAAAGAAAAACAAGTGTTTCTTATTGGACAAATTAGTTTGTAGTACCTCCCTGTTCAGTCAGTTTTCTTCTGCTCGGTACCTAATGAATACAGGTCCTGGTGTTACTATGTTCCTATAGGAGCTAACCAATTGCTCTTAAATACAAGTAAAACTAAATGCATGCTCTTCAACCGATCGCTACCTGCACCTACCCGCCTGTCCAACATCACTACTCTGGACGGCTCTGACTTAGAATACGTGGACAACTACAAATACTTAGGTGTCTGGTTAGACTGTAAACTCTCCTTCCAGATCCATATCAAACATCTCCAATCCAAAGTTAAATCTAGAATTGGCTTCCTATTTCGCAACAAAGCATCCTTCACTCATGCTGCCAAACTTACCCTTGTAAAACTGACCACCCTACCAATCCTCGACTTTGGCGATGTCATTTACAAAATAGCCTCCAATACCCTACTCAACAAATTGGATGCAGTCTATCACAGTGCAATCCGTTTTGTCACCAAAGCCCCATATACTACCCACCATTGCGACCTGTACGCTCTCGTTGGCTGGCCCTCGCTTCATACTCGTCGCCAAACCCACTGGCTCCATGTCATCTACAAGACCCTGCTAGGTAAAGTCCCCCCTTATCCTAGCTCGCTGGTCACCATAGCATCTCCCACCTGTAGCACACGCTCCAGCAGGTATATCTCTCTAGTCACCCCCAAAACCAATTCTTTCTTTGGCCGCCTCTCCTTCCAGTTCTCTGCTGCCAATGACTGGAACGAACTACAAAAATCTCTGAAACTGGAAACACTTATCTCCCTCACTAGCTTTAAGCACCAACTGTCAGAGCAGCTCACAGATTACTGCACCTGTACATAGCCCACCTATAATTTAGCCCAAACAACTACCTCTTTCCCAACTGTATTTAATTTATTTATTTATGTTGCTCCTTTGTACCCCATTATTTTTATTTCTACTTTGCACATTCTTCCACTGCAAGTCTACCATTCCAGTGTTTTACTTGCTATATTGTATTTACTTTGCCACCATGGCCTTTTTTGCCTTTCCCTCCCTTCTCACCTCATTTGCTCACATTGTATATAGACTTGTTTATACTGTATTATTGACTGTATGTTTGTTTTACTCCATGTGTAACTCTGTGTCGTTGTATCTGTCGAACTGCGTTGCTTTATCTTGGCCAGATCGCAATTGTAAATGAGAACTTGTTCTCAACTTGCCTACCTGGTTAAATAAAGGTAAAATAAATAAAAAATAAAAAAAACCTCTGAGATGATGGGCATGCCCATATGGGCCATGTTGGAGATGATATCACTGTCCTCAGGAGGGATGTTAGCATGCTGGAGGAGCTTACACAGGTTCTCCTCCGAAACACCTGACACATGCACAAACACAGACACATGCACCGAAAACACACACACGCAGAAACATGCACACACCCAGATCAAAGCTTGATGATTAGCTGATGACTTGAATCAGCTGTGTAGTGCTAGGAAACCCTGCATTAGTACATAGTATTGTACATAGTAAACTACAGACACACAGAAAAGGGATTGATTTCTCACCGTTCTTCATGAAGATATAGAGGAGGATGATGCGAATCTTGTCGAAGACAGTGACGTCTTTGTCCAGCAGGACGGGCACGATAGCCCTCATGGGGTCCTTGATCTTCTCCCCCTCTGCGTCCGTACCCATCGCTAGGTCCTGGGGTAGGGCAAGGGGCAAAGACAGACGGAGGGGCACAGGGTTTCATTTTATTTTACATTTTTATTTAACCTTTATTTAACTAGGTAAGTCAGTTAAGAGCAAATTGTTATTTACTATGACGGCCTACACCGCCCAAACCCTAACCCGGACGATGCTGGGCCAATTGTGCGCCGCCCTTTCAGACTCCCAATCACGGGAGCCACGAGTAGCGCAGATGGTTAGATATGGTAGTGATGGTTAGATATGGATTAGATGGTTAGATATGGTAGTGATGGTTAGATATGGATTAGATGGTTAGATATGGTAGTGATGGTTAGATATGGATTAGATCGTTAGATATAGATTAGATGGTTAGATATGGTAGTGATGGTTAGATATGGTAGTGATGGTTAGATATGGTAGTGATGGTTAGATATGGTAGTGATGGTTAGATATGGTAGTGATGGTTAGATATGGTAGTGATGGTTAGATATGGTAGTGATGGTTAGATATGGTAGTGATGGTTAGATATGGATTAGATGGTTAGATATGGTAGTGATGGTTAGATATGGTAGTGATGGTTAGATATGGATTAGATGGTTAGATATGGTAGTGATGGTTAGATATGGTAGTGATGGTTAGATATGGATTAGATGGTTAGATATGGTAGTGATGGTTAGATATGGTAGTGATGGTTAGATATGGTAGTGATGGTTAGATATGGATTAGATGGTTAGATATGGTAGTGATGGTTAGATATGGATTAGATGGTTAGATATGGTAGTGATGGTTTGATATGGATTAGATGGTTAGATATGATAGTGATGGTTAGATATGGATTAGATGGTTAGATATGGTAGTGATGGTTAGATATGGTAGTGATGGTTAGATATGGTAGTGATGGTTAGATATGGTAGTGATGGTTAGATATGGATTAGATGGTTAGATATGGATTAGATGGTTAGATATGGATTAGATGGTTAGATATGGTAGTGATGGTTAGATATGGATTAGATGGTTAGATATGGTAGTGATGGTTAGATATGGATTAGATGGTTAGATATGGTAGTGATGGTTAGATATGGATTAGATGGTTAGATATGGTAGTGATGGTTAGATATGGATTAGATATGGATTAGATGGTTAGATATGGTAGTAATGGTTAGATATGGTAGTGATGGTTAGATATGGTAGTGATGGTTAGATATGGTAGTGATGGTTAGATATGGATTAGATGGTTAGATATGGATTAGATGGTTAGATATGGATTAGATGGTTAGATATGGATTAGATGGTTAGATATGGTAGTGATGGTTAGATATGATAGTGATGGTTAGATATGGTAGTGATGGTTAGATATGGTAGTGATGGTTAGATATGGTAGTGATGGTTAGATATGGACTAGATGGTTAGATATGGATTAGATGGTTAGATATGGTAGTGATGGTTAGATATGGTAGTGATGGTTAGATATGGATTAGATGGTTAGATATGGTAGTGATGGTTAGATATGGTAGTGATGGTTAGATATGGTAGTGGTGGTTAGATATGGATTAGATGGTTAGATATGGTAGTGATGGTTAGATATGGATTAGATGGTTAGATATGGTAGTGATGGTTAGATATGGATTAGATGGTTAGATATGGATTAGATGGTTAGATATGGATTAGATGGTTAGATATGGATTAGATGGTTAGATATGGTAGTGATGATTAGATATGGTAGTGATGGTTAGATATGGATTAGATGGTTAGATATGGTAGTGATGGTTAGATATGGTAGTGATGGTTAGATATGGTAGTGATGGTTAGATATGGTAGTGATGGTTAGATATGGATTAGATGGTTAGATATGGTAGTGATGGTTAGATATGGATTAGATGGTTAGATATGGTAGTGATGGTTAGATATGGATTAGATGGTTAGATATGGATTAGATGGTTAGATATGGATTAGATGGTTAGATATGGTAGTGATGATTAGATATGGTAGTGATGGTTAGATATGGATTAGATGGTTAGATATGGTAGTGATGGTTAGATATGGTAGTGATGGTTAGATATGGTAGTGATGGTTAGATATACACTGAGTGGACAAAACATTAAGAACAACTTCCTAATATTGAGTTGCACCCCCTTTAACCCTCAGAACTTCCTAATATTGAGTTGCACCCCCACATTGGCCATTAGAACATCCTCAATTTGTCGGGGACTCTACAAGGTGTCGAAAGCGTTCCACAGGGATTGTGTATAGTATAGTATCAGTGTGTATAGTATATAGTAGGCCCATGTTGACGCCAATGCTTCCCACAGTTGTGTCAAGTTGTCTGGATGTCCTTTGGGTGGTGGACCATTCTTGATACACACAGGAAACTGTTGAGTGTGCAAAACCCAGCAGAGTTGCAGTTCTTGACACGAACCGGTTCGCCTGGCACCTGCTACCATAAGCCGTTCACAAACACACAAATCTTTTGTCTTGCCCATTCACTCTTTGAATGGTACACATACACAACCCATGTCTCAAGGATTAATAATCCTTCTTTAACCTGACTCCTCCCCTTCATCTACACTGATTGAAGTGGATTTGATGAGTGACATCAACAAGGGATCATTGCTTTCACCTGGATTCACCTGTTCAGTGTATGTCATGGAAAGAGCAGGCATTCTTAATATTTTGTTCACTCAGTGTATACCCGGAGTACCCATTTAATACAAGTGTACTCCAATTCACTGGAGCTCCTACAAAGATCATCAAGTTGTACAAGTCCACTCTGTGCCGATTGGTCTCAGCAATCAGCACCTGTAAATTCTCTGGCCTTAATTTTCAAGCGTCTCATAGTCTTTGAACCGAGGAGGAGGGTACTGAACATAGAACACAGGTACATTGTGTTACCTGCTCCACACGACACAGCTTGTCCACAGTGCCCTGATAGCGGTTCATACAGTCCTCAGCCAGGTGGAGGTGGGTGGAGTACTGAAACACAGGGAGAAGTGTACACACGCAGGTGGTCAGTGGTAAAGTCACAAGACTGTAGTCGGTTAAGTGTGCATACTATGTCAACATCCCAAATGGCACCCTATTCCTTATATAGTGCGCTACACTTGACCAGGGCCAGAAATGTGTACTATTATAGAGAATAAATAGATAGCCATTTGGGATGCAGACTATAAACATGTATAGTATCAGTGCGTATAATATCAGTGTGTATAGTATCATTGTGTATAGTATAGTATCAGTGTGTATATTTTCATTGTGTAAAGTATCATTGTGTATAGTATAGTATCAGTGTGTATAGTATCAGTGTGTATCGTATCAGTGTGTATAGTATTATTGTGTATAGTATCATTGTGTATAGTATAGTATAATGTTGTATAGTATCATTGTGTATAGTATAGTATCATTGTGTATAGTATCATTGTGTATAGTATCAGTGTGTATAGTATCAGTGTGTAAAGTATCATTGTGTATAGTGTATTGTATCAGTGTGTATAGTGTCATTGTGTATAGTATCATTGTGTGTAGTGTATTGTATCAGTGTGTATAGTATAGTATCAGTGTGTGTAGTATCCTTGTGTATAGGATCAGTGTGTAAAGTAGCAGTGAGTATAGTATCAGTGTGTATAGTATCAGTGTGTATAGTATCAGTGCGTATAGTATATTATTAGTGCGAATAGTAGCAGTGCGTATAGTATCAGTGCGTATAGTATCAGTTCGTATAGGAGCAGGGTGTATAGTATAGTACCAGTGTGTATAATATCATTGTGTATAGTATAGTATCAGTGTGTATAGTATAGTATTAGTGTGTATATTATCATTGTGTATAGTATAGTATCATTGTGTATAATACAGTATCAGCACGTGTAGTATCATTGTGTATAGTATCATTGTGTATAGTATTGTATCGTTGTGTATAGTATAGTATCAGTATGTGTAGTATCATTGTGTATAGCATAGTAGCAGTGCGTATAGTATCAGTGTGAATAGTATCATTGTGTATAGTATCAGTGCGTATAGTATCATTGCGTATAGTAGCCGTGCGTATAGTATCATTGTGTATAGTAGCCGTGCGTATAGCATCATTGTGTATAGTAGCAGTGCGTATAGTATCATTGTGTATAGTAGCCGTGCGTATAGTATCATTGTGTATAGTAGCCGTGCGTATAGCATCATTGTGTATAGTAGCAGTGCGTATAGTATCATTGTGTATAGTAGCCGTGCGTATAGTATCATTGTGTATTGTAGCCGTGCGTATAGCATCATTGTGTATAGTATCAGTGTGTATAGTATCAGTGAGTATAGTATCAGTGTGTATAGTATCATTGTGTATAGTATCAGTGTGTATAGTATCGTATCATTGTGTATAGTATCAGTGTATATAGTATCAGTGTATATAGTATTAGTGCGTATAGTATAGTATCAATGCGTATAGTATAGTATCAGTGTGTATAGTAGCAGTGCGTATAGTATCAGTGTGTATAGTATCAGTGCGTATAGTATCAGTTTGTATAGTAGCAGGGTGTATAGTATAGTATCAGTGTGTATAGTATCAGTGTGTATAGTATAGTACCAGTGTGTATAGTATCATTGTGTATAGTATAGTATTAGTGTGTATATTATCATTGTGTATAGTGTAGTATCATTGTGTATAGTACAGTATCAGCATGTGTAGTATCATTGTGTATAGTATTGTATCATTGTGTATAGTATAGTATCCGTATGTGTAGTATCATTGTGTATAGTATAGTATCAGAGTGTATAGTATCAGTGTGTATAGTATCATTGTGTGTAGTGTATTGTATCAGTGTGTATAGTGCCATTGTGTATAGTGCCATTGTGTACAGTATAGTATCAGTGTGTATAGTATCATTGTGTATAGTAGCAGAGCGTATAGTATCAGTGTGGATAGTATCAGTGTGTATAGTATAGTATCATTGTGTATAGTATCATTGTGTATAGTAGCAGTGCGTATAGTATCATTGTGTATAGTATAGTATCAGTGTGTATAGTATAGTATTAGTATTAGTGTGTATAGTATCAGTGCTTATAGTATCAGTGTGTATAGTATCAGAGCTTAAAGTAGCCATGTGTATAGTATAGTATCATTGTGTATAGTATCAGTGCGTATAGTATCATTGCGTATAGTAGCCGTGCATATAGTATCATTGTGTATAGTAGCCGTGCGTATAGTATCATTGTGTATAGTAGCCGTGCGTATAGTAGCAATGCATATAGTAGCAGTGCGTATAGTATCATTGTGTATAGTATCAGTGCGTATAGTATCATTGCGTATAGTAGCCGTGCGTGATATACATCACAGCTGCCTGACGGAACAGTTGATATACATCACAGCTGCCTGAGGGAACAGTGGATATACGTCACAGCTGCCTGGGGGAACAGTTGATATACATCACAGCTGCCTGGGGGAACAGTTGATATACATCACAGCTGCCTAGGGGAACAGTTGATATACATCACAGCTGCCTGAGGGAACAGTTGATATACGTCACAGCTGCCTGAGGGAACAGTTGATATACATCACAGCTGCCTGGGGGAACAGTTGATATACATCACAGCTGCCTGGGGGAACAGTTGATATACATCACAGCTGCCTGGGGGAACAGTTGATATACGTCACAGCTGCCTGGGGGAACAGTTGATATATCTGTCCTCATGCTCCTAGACCTTAGTGCTGCTTTTGATACCATCGATTACCACATTCTTTTGGAGAGATTGGAAACCCAAATTGGTCTACACGGACAAGTTCTGGCCTGGTTTAGATCTTATCTGTCGGAAAGATATCAGTTTGTCTCTGTGAATGGCTTGTCCTCTGACAAATCAACTGTAAATTTCGGTGTTCCTCAAGGTGCCGTTTTAGGACCACTATTGTTTTCACTATATATTTTACCTCTTGGGGGATGTCATTCGAAAACATAATGTTAACTTTCACTGCGTCTTTTCTTTCTTTTTTTGTTGTCTACAATGTATTCTGTGAGAGGACATGCATCAACACACTCTTAAGACACACTTACCTTGCTCAGCTCTTTCTGATACTGGGGCATCTTCTTCAGCATCTGAGCCAAGTCTTTCATTGTGGTCTGAAACAAACCCAGAACAGCACATCACTGTTAGATACACACAGCAGCCAATACAATACAGGGGGTAAAGGACTCATCTCAAGTCAATAATGCAGTACTGTAGGACTAATACAGACTGAAATTAGAGTACAGTACCTTCTCTCCTGTGTTCATCTTTTTGGTGGATGAGAATTCTTTCAGAGAACGGGTCACAGCCCTGTTTGAATGTATGTGCAAAAGAGAGAGAGGGAGGGGTGGGGGGAGAGGGCGAGAAAGAGATTGTGAGAGCGATTGATTAATTAAAGAATGATGCACGCTTGTGTCTGTGTGCTTTCTCGTTATCTTTGTATATATATATATGTATGTATATATGTATATATGTATGTATGTATATGTATATATGTATATATGTATATATGTATATATATATATATATATATATATATATATATACATATATGACACACACACACAGAAAGGTGAGGGAAAGAGAGATATATATGTGTGTGTGTCTGTGTGTGTGTACCAAGGGAGCATCCTATTTGTATTTGTTAGAGACTCACGTGGTGACTTCTGCAATGTGCTTGTGTCTGAGACTCATCCACAGATCATCGTCCTCATCCAGCAACACCGCCTTCTCCTTGACCTCCCCCATCCCGCTGGTGTCATACCTGACACACACACACACACACACACACACACACACACACACACACACACACACACACACACACACACACACACACACACACACACACACAGAAAGGTGAGGGAAAGAGAGATGAGAGAGAGATATCAGAGAGAGATGTGAGAGAGAGAGAGATGTGAGAGAGAGGTAAGAGAAAGGTGAGGGAAAGGGAGACGACAAAGGGTGAGATGAGCGAGAGAGATGAGAAAGAGGTGAGAGAGATGAGAATGAGAGAGGCTCGAGAGAGAGACATGAGAGAAAGCGAGAGAGTGGTGAGAGAGAGCGATGAGAAAGAGGTGAGCGAGAGAGATGAGAAAGAGGTGAGAGAGATGAGAATGAGAGGTTTGAGAGAGAGACATGAGAGAAAGCGAGAGAGAGGTGAGAGAGAGAGAGAGAGAGAGTGGTGAGAGAGAGCGATGAGAAAGAGAGAGAGAGAGTGGTGAGAGAGAGCAGTCCATAACAGCAAACAGATATGCTCAAATGTTGATTTAGAATTCAAACCAAACAAAAAACTACAGGATAGGATGACTTCCTAACAAAATAAGAGATGGACCTAAAGATATGCTGCCAGGCATAGATAGAAATTTATTTCACTTAGGGATCGATAACCTTTAAATCACCTAATGTATGGATAGTTCACATTGTTCACTATTGTTCACATATATATCCTAGTGTTCACATTTAGATCCTATTGTTCACATAGAGATCCTATTGTTCACATATGGATATATATCCTCTTGTTCCATATAGATCCTATTGTTCACATAGAGACAGAGATCTTATTGTTCACATATGGATAAAGATCCTATTGTTCCATATGTATCCTATTGTCCTATTGTCCATATAGATCCTATTGTTCACATATATATAGATCCTATTGTTAACAGAGATCCTATTGTCCATATATATCATATTGTTCACATAGAGATATAGATCCTATTATTCCATACATGTCCTATTGTTCACATAGAGATAGAGATCATATTGTTCACATATGGATATATATCCTATTATTCCATACATGTCCTATTGTTCACAAAGAGATAGAGATCATATTGTTCACATATGGATATATATCCTATTATTCCATACATGTCCTATTGTTCACATAGAGATGGAGATCCTATTGTTCACATAGAGATAGAGATCCTATTGTCCATATAGATCCATAGATCCTATTGTTCACATAGAGATCCTATTATTCCATATATGTCCTATTGTTCACATAGAGATAGAGATCCTATTGTTCACATATGGATATAGATCCTATTGTCCATATAGATCCATAGATCATATTATTCACATATGGATATAGATCCTATTGTCCATATAGATCCATAGATCATATTGTTCACACATGGATATAGATCCTATTGTCCATATAGATCCATAGATCTTATTGTTCACATAGAGATCCTATTGTTCCATATAGATCCTATTGTTCACATAGAGATCCTATTGTTCCATATAGATCCTATTGTTCACATAGAGATCCTATTGTCCATATAGATCCATAGATCATATTGTTCACATATGGATATAGATCCTATTGTCCATATAGATCCATAGATCATATTGTTCACATAGAGATCCTATTATTCCATATATATCATATTGTTCACATAGAGATATAGATCCTATTGTTCACATAGAGATATAGACCATATTGTTCACATAGGGATAGAGATCCTATTGTTCACATAGAGATATAGATCCTATTGTTCACATAGAGATATAGACCCTATTGTTCACATAGATATAGATCATATTGTTAACAGAGATCCTATTGTCCATATAGATCCTATTGTTCACATAGATATAGATCCTATTGTTAACAGAGATCCTATTGTCCATATATATCATATTGTTCACGTAGAGATATAGATCCTATTATTCCATACATGTCCTATTGTTCACATAGAGATAGAGATCATATTGTTCACATATGGATATATATCCTATTATTCCATACATGTCCTATTGTTCACAAAGAGATAGAGATCATATTGTTCACATATGGATATATATCCTATTATTCCATATATGTCCACATAGAGATAGAGATCCTATTGTTCACATAGAGATAGAGATCATATTGTTCACATATGGATATATATCCTATTATTCCATATATGTCCAAATAGAGATAGAGATCCTATTGTTCACATAGAGATAGAGATCCTATTGTCTATATAGATCCATAGATCCTATTGTTCACATAGAGATCCTATTATTCCATATATGTCCTATTGTTCACATAGAGATAGAGATTCTATTGTTCACATAGAGATAGAGATCCTATTGTTCACATATGGATATAGATCATATTGTCCATATAGATCCATAGATCCTATTGTTCACATATGGATATAGATCCTATTGTCCATATAGATCCATATATCCTATTGTTCACATAGAGATCCTATTGTTCCATATAGATCCTATTGTTCACATAGAGATCCTATTGTTCACATAGAAATAGAGATCCTATTGTTCACATATGGATATAGATCCTATTGTTCACATAGAGATCCTATTGTTCACAGAGATCCTATTGTTCACATAGAGATAGAGATACTATTGTTCACATAGATATAGAGATACTATTGTTCACATAGAGACAGAGATACTATTGTTCACATAGAGATCCTATTGTTCACATAGATATAGAGATACTATTGTTCACATAGAGATCCTATTGTTCACATAGAGATAGAGATACTATTGTTCACATAGATATAGAGATACTATTGTTCACATAGAGATAGAGATACTATTGTTCACATAGAGATACTATTGTTCACATAGAGATAGAGATACTATTGTTCACATAGAGATAGAGATCCTATTGTTCACATAGAGATAGAGATACTATTGTTCACAGAGATCCTATTGTTCACATAGAGATAGAGATACTATTGTTCACATAGAGATAGAGATACTATTGTTCACATAGATATAGAGATACTATTGTTCACATAGAGATAAAGATACTATTGTTCACATAGAGATCCTATTGATCACATAGAGATAGAGATGCTATTGTTCACATAGAGATCCTATTATTTACACAGAGATCCTATTGTTCCATATAGATCCTATTGTTCACATAGAGATCCTATTGTTCCATATAGATCCTATTGTTCACATGGAGAAAGAGCCTATATGTTCTATTTCATTTTGTGGTGCCATGAACCCCTTGCTAGGCTGTGCCTGTGTGCCTGTGTGTGTGTGTTTACTTGTAGACGTCGTTCTCGATGCCCAGCAGGTCATAGCCCATGGCTTGGAGGGTGAGTTCATGGAGGATGGGAGAGACCGGGTCAAAGCCTCGGTCCAGAATCAAGAGCTGGGAGCGAGACTTGTCCGGACCCTAAGCAGGGAGGAGAGAAAGAGGGGAAATATAAACTGACAAAGACAAAAGGCTGGACAATGAGGTTTATAATAATACGTTTCTATAATATAATATATGCCATTGAGCAGATGCTTTGATCCAAAGCGACTTACAGTCATGCGTGTACCCATCTTACTTATGTGGGGCCCCCAGGAATCGAACCCACAACCCTGGCGTTGCAAACGCCATGCTCTACCAACTGAACCGTTCCACTGTTCCATGTGCCAGTGGTACTGTATGTGTTTACATTATGATTCAACTACACTATTACAGTTTCATACATAACCTCCAAAATGTTCCAACAACTGTAGATTCTACTATTCCATTATTTTGCCTGTGCGTGCTACATTGGTTTTACGTAATGACGTGTTTCAATGTAACCTAAAGGACAAAACACAACATGCTGGCGAAAGGCTAAAACCAGCTGGTGGCTATCCTATCGCCTCGGACCTAAACATCGGACATCATTTCTATATGTTGAATGGCCACCGTTAGTTGACACCCAGCAGGGGATCGCTAACACAACCTGCTGTTTTTACCATTCACTGGCTCAGTGTGTTTTGTAAGGCCCTGTCCCAGTGAAATCATTATGGTTGGTTGGCTTTAGGGTTGAGGTCAATTCCATTTCAATTCCAGTCAATTCAGGGAGCACACTGAAATTACATGACTAATTCTCTCCAATGTTTTTCAATGAGGAAAATGTGGAACTGTGTTTACTATCTGAATTGACTGGAATTTAAATGGAATTTACTCCTAACCTGGTTGTCTGTTCTCCTGCCTCACCTCTCCCATGGTGGGGTTGTCTGCCTTGTAGCCGTCCAGCTTGTCCTGCAGGAGCTGAGCCAGAGTGGTACAGTCTTTATACTCCCTGAGTCAAGTAGACAACAGACAGGCTCTTAGCTTTCCAACAGACAACAGTCTATACAGGTGTTAGACACGATAGGAGTTATCCCTCTAGTGGTGTGGGGGCTGTGCTTTGGCAAAGTGGGTGGGGTTATATCCTTCCTGTTTGGCCCTGTCCGGGGGTGTCCTCGGATGGGGCCACAGTGTCTCCTGACCCCTCCTGTTTCAGCCTCCAGTATTTGTGCTGCAGTAGTTTATGTGTCGGGGGGCTAGGGTCAGTTTGTTATATCTGGAGTACTTCTCCTGTCCTATTCGGTGTCCTGTGTGAATCTAAGTGTGCGTTCTCTAATTCTCTCCTTCTCTCTTTCTTTCTCTCTCTCGGAGGACCTGAGCCCTAGGACCATGCCCCAGGACTACCTGACATGATGACTCCTTGCTGTCCCCAGTCCACCTGGCCGTGCTGCTGCTCCAGTTTCAACTGACCTGAGCCTTAAGACCATGCCCTAGGACTACCTGACATGATGACTCCTTGCTGTCCCCAGTCCACCTGACCGTGCTGCTGCTCCAGTTTCAACTGTTCTGCCTTATTATTATTTGACCATGCTGGTCATTTATGAACATTTGAACATCTTGGCCATGTTCTGTTATAATCTCCACCCGGCACAGCCAGAAGAGGACTGGCCACCCCACATAGCCTGGTTCCTCTCTAGGTTTCTTCCTAGGTTTTGGCCTTTCTAGGGAGTTTTTCCTAGCCATCGTGCTTCTACACCTGCATTGCTTGCTGTTTGGGGTTTTAGGCTGGGTTTCTGTACAGCACTTTGAGATATCAGCTGATGTACGAAGGGCTATATAAATAAATTTGATTTGATTTGATTTAGGAGTTAAACGCTGTGTATCAGTGCAATAGAAAGCCTAGTGACTGATAGTGCTTCATCTCTCCCTCTCTCTCTCTCACCCTCTGTATCTGACGCCAGGGTATTCCTTCAGGGTATTGCAGAGAGTGGCGATCTGCTCAGCACAGCGCTCCAACATGTTGTGCTTAATGTCAGCCTTGTAGGGGCTGTAGAAGTCCTGGAAGGCATCTGTCTTGTCCAGGGAAAACACCTAGACACACAGACATAAGACAGATAAGAGGGAATAGACATACATACCACAGGAGGTTGGTGGCACCTTAAATGGAAAGAACGGGCTCGGGGTAATGACTGGAGCGGAATCAGTGGAGTGGTATCAAATACATCAAACACATGGTTTTCATGTGTTTGATGCCATTCCATTAGCTCTGTTCCGGCCATTATTATGAGCCGTTCGCCCCTCAGCAGCCTCCACTGCTACATACACACAGAGAAATAATTAATGAAATGTATTTTATTAGGCTCTTTTTACATCAATATTTGTCACAAAGTCCTTTACAGTTGCCCGGTCTAGACTCCAAATATTACGGTCACTTTCCGAAAATATTTGGATTATTCCTGTAATCAGGATGGAATGAGCAAGATATCCATGAATCCTACAACCGGGAATTTGGTGGAAATTAACAGAATTTTGCAACCCTATCCAGTGGGCATGCAGGGTCGGTCGTGCAGGTGGCACAGTAGCAGTGTGAGGGGGGGGGTAATATAATCCTCTTTCATTACGCTGAGTGCTGCCCAAATGACTGACAACACAGTACAGTGCTATAGGAGCAGATGCGACATCTTTCATTATTTTTGTAGGAGGGATTTCCCAAATGCACCATTATGACATAAATGACAGTTTATTTCCAATCTGACACTTCCTATTTCGCTTCCTAATTCTGCTCCTCCATCCTTTCCCATTTCCTCTACTTGCCCCATAATGTCAGGCAGGCTCTCTCTTTCCCCACGCACCACCACTGTCACTGGCACCTCTACATGGTTGAGCCCATCTGTTGATCGCCCATTTGGTGTGCAAACAACTTCCGCTTGTCACACAACCCTACTTCACCCCCCATTGGCTACTGGCCAGTATGTTGCTACATCAGCCAATGAGGTGAGGGATTAGAGCCTTTCCAGAAGGGAGGGAGGCCTCCCTTTTAGCCACTCCGCTCTGCTCTGGAACATTCCATCAGGAGAGAAAGGAGAGGAGACAACCCCAGCTCATTCAGCAATCCCTCCTCTACTCCTCCCCTTCTCTTCGATTATTCCTCCCCCTCTCCAATTGTGCTTCCTCCTCCTCTCCCTCTCCCTCTCCCTCTCCCTCTCCCTCGACAGACAGACAGACAGACAGACAGACAGACAGAAGGGCAGAAGGGCAGACAGACAGTTCTGACCTGAGACTCATAGGACGGACGGACAGACAGACAGACAGACAGACAGACAGACAGACAGACAGACGGGCAGACGGGCAGACAGACAGACGGGCAGATAGACAGACAGACAGACAGTTCTGACCTGAGACTCATAGGGCAGACAGACAGACAGACAGACAGACAGACAGACAGACAGACAGACAGACAGACAGACAGACAGACAGAAGGGCAGACAGACAGACAGACAGACAGACAGACAGACAGACAGACAGACAGACAGACAGACAGACAGACAGACAGACAGTTCTGACCTGAGACTCATAGGACAGACAGACAGACAGACAGACAGACAGACAGACAGAAGGGCAGACAGACAGACAAACAGACAGTTCTGACCTGAGACTCATAGGACAGACAGACAGACAGACAGACAGACAGACATACAGAAGGGCAGACAGACAGACAGACAGTTCTGACCTGAGACTCATAGGACAGACAGACAGACAGACAGACAGACAGACAGGTTCTCACCTGAGACTCATAGGGCAGACAGACAGACAGACAGACAGACAGACAGACAGACAGACAGAAGGGCAGACAGACAGTTCTGACCTGAGACTCATAGGGCAGACAGACAGACAGACAGACAGACAGACAGACAGACAGACAGAGACAGACAGACAGGTTCTGACCTGAGACTCATAGGGCAGAAAGGCGATGTGGATCTCAGTCAAGGTCTTCATGGCTTTGGACGCGCGGGATTTCGTCAACAAATTAAACAATGAATCTGGGATTGCTGTGCGGGAGGGGGGACAAAAGTATTAATTAAAAGATGAAAAAGGGAAATAGAAAGAAATCAATATACTGTGGAAGGTTGAGTGTTGGTATGGTGTCAAAGAGGAGTTGACTGTCGTTTCATCTGCTAGTCCGTTCTCAGTACTCCAGCAGGCGGTCAGACTGCTCCATACTCTAATTGACATATACAGCATATGGTACGTCGTCGTCCCGGGTCTCTCTAATATTACTCACTGTCAGTGAAGAAGACGTGAGCTCCTCTGTATCTGGGTGACCGAGGGTCTCTGAAGTCATCTATGAGTGCCTCCACAGTCTGGGGAGAAGGAACGGTTGGCAACATCATTAGAATCTTACCATAGAAAGCAAAACGTCTGTGGTCCTGTGTGGCTTAGATGGTAGAGCATGGTGTTTCCAACTCCAGAGCTGTGGGTTTCATATCCCACTGGAGCCACCCATATGTTCATGTATAAATGTACCACAGTAAAATGCTTTGGATCAAAGCATCTACCAAATGGCTCCCATACCTCATCATTGGGAGTTATTAAGTAGATGGCCTCCATGCTGGGGAGAGGCTCCCGTTTCTTTCCGATGTCTTCAACAACTGGACAGGAGAAGACAGAAAAGCACAGTCATTCAGTTAGTCAATTGAAGGTGGTACACCTAAAATGTATCCCCTACATCCAATTTATCCGTAACGTAGCAGAGACTCGCACTTGAGCCATTTACTTTCTGTTTTTGTCCACCAGCCTCAAACAGCTGTAAAAAAAAAAGTTTTGTTAGTTTCACAGCGATTTAGATGGTACAATGATTCCCTACACTATTCAGTGCTTGTTTTCTAACATAAACTGAAATTGAGCGAACAGTAAATACTTTTTGCAACCAGGACATTGGCCACTAGATAAGACAGCCACAAATTCAAAGAAACTTTCTGGTGGGAGAAATCAATAAGAGAAAATCACAGCCAATCTCTGGTGGGTAAGTTACACTGTGAAAAGCTTCATTCCATTATTACTGCAGATATATTATTGAAATTTTCTGAAATAACAATGCAAATAAAAAACATGGTGTATCACCTTGAAGTGATGATGAACAGGAAGTGAGTATATGTGGGACATTGACAGAGTGGTACTCACTGGTGATGCCCTCTGACATGATATCTGTCATCTTACAGCAGGATGACATCATCCTCATGCTCAGCTTGTCTACGACCAGCACCTGGGACAGGGCAGGGAGGACACAGGTCAGAGGTCACAGTGCGTCAAGGGCTCTAGTCAAAAGCAGTACGCTATGTAGGGAATAGGGTGCCATTTGGGCGCAGTCCAGCGCTATCATGTACTATCAGAGAGTCATTCATAACCAAGACGCAGTCATTCATAACCAAGACGCAGTCATTTATAACCAAGACACAGTCATTCATAACCAAGACACAGTCATTCATAACCAAGACGCAGTCATTCATAAACAAGACACAGTCATTCATAAACAAGACGCAGTCATTCATAAACAAGGCGCAGTCATTCATAACCAAGACACAGTAATTCATAAACAAGACACAGTCCTTCATAACCAAGACGCAGTCATTCATAAACAAGACACAGTCATTCATAAACAAGACACAGTCATTCATAACCAAGACACAGTCATTCATAACCAAGACACAGTCATTCATAAACAAGACACAGTCATTCATAACCAAGACACAGTCATTCATAACCAAGACAGTCATTCATAAACAAGACACAGTCATTCATAACCCAGACACAGTCATTCATAACCAAGACACAGTCATTCATAACCCAGACACAGTCAATCATAACCCAGACACAGTCATTCATAACCAAGACAGTCATTCATAAACAAGACACAGTCATTCATAACCAAGACACAGTCATTCATAACCAAGACGCAGGCATTCATAGCTAAGACACAGTCATTCATAACCAAGACACAGTCATTCATAACCAAGACACAGTCATTCATAAACAAGACACAGTCATTCATAACCAAGACACAGTCATTCATAAACAAGACACAGTCATTCATAACCAAGACACAGTCATTCATAACCAAGACGCAGTCATTCATAACCAAGACGCAGTCATTTATAACCAAGACACAGTCATTCATAACCAAGACACAGTCATTCATAACCAAGACGCAGTCATTCATAAACAAGACACAGTCATTCATAAACAAGACGCAGTCATTCATAAACAAGGCGCAGTCATTCATAACCAAGACACAGTAATTCATAAACAAGACACAGTCCTTCATAACCAAGACACAGTCATTCATAACCAAGACGCAGTCATTCATAAACAAGACACAGTCATTCATAAACAAGACACAGTCATTCATAACCAAGACACAGTCATTCATAACCAAGACACAGTCATTCATAACCAAGACACAGTCATTCATAAACAAGACACAGTCATTCATAACCAAGACACAGTCATTCATAAACAAGACACAGTCATTCATAACCAAGATACAGTCATTCATAAACAAGACACAGTCATTCATAACCAAGACGCAGTCATTCATAAACAAGACACAGTCATTCATAACCAAGACACAGTCATTCATAAACAAGACACTGTCATTCATAAACAAGACGCAGTCATTCATAACCAAGACACAGTCATTCATAACCAAGACGCAGTCATTCATAAACAAGACACAGTCATTCATAACCAAGACACAGTCATTCATAACCAAGACACAGTCATTCATAACCAAGACGCAGTCATTCATAAACAAGACACAGTCATTCATAAACAAGACGCAGTCATTCATAAACAAGGCGCAGTCATTCATAACCAAGACACAGTCATTCATAAACAAGACACAGTCCTTCATAACCAAGACACAGTCATTCATAACCAAGACGCAGTCATTCATAAACAAGACACAGTCATTCATAAACAAGACACAGTCATTCATAACCAAGACACAGTCATTCATAACCAAGACACAGTCATTCATAACCAAGACACAGTCATTAATAAACAAGACACAGCCATTCATAACCAAGACAAAGTCATTCATAACCAAGACAGTCATTCATAAACAAGACACAGTCATTCATAACGCAGACACAGTCATTCATAAACAAGACACAGTCATTCATAACCAAGACACAGTCATTCATAACCAAGACACAGTCATTCATAACCAAGACACAGTCATTCATAACCAAGACACAGTCATTCATAACCAAGACACAGTCATTCATAACCAAGACACAGTCATTCATAACCAAGACACAGTTATTCATAAACAAGACACAGTCATTTATAATCAAGACGCAGTCATTCATAAACAAGACGCAGCCACTTATAACCAAGACACAGTCATTTATAACCAAGACACAGTCATTCATAACCAAGACACAGTCATTCATAACCAAGACACAGTCATTCATAACCAAGACACAGTCATTCATAACCAAGACACAGTCATTCATAACCAAGACACAGTCATTCATAACCAAGACACAGTTATTCATAAACAAGACACAGTCATTTATAATCAAGACGCAGTCATTCATAAACAAGACGCAGCCACTTATAACCAAGACACAGTCATTTATAACCAAGACACAGTCATTCATAACCAAGACGCAGTCATTCATAACCAAGACACAGTCATTTATAATCATTGATATGCAGTGCCTTCAGAAAGTATTAATATATACTGAACAAAAATATAAAACGCAACATGTAGTGTTGGTCCCATGTTTCATGAGCTGAAATAAAAGATCCCAGAAATTGTCCATACCCACAAAAAGCTTATTTATTTAAAATGTTGAGCACAAATTTGTTTACATCCTTGTTAATAAGCATTTCTCCTTTACCAAGATAATCCATACACCTAACAGGTGTGGCATATCAAGAAGCTGATTAAACAGCATGATCATTACACAGGTGCACCTTGTGCTGGGGACAATAAAAAGACACTCTAAAATGTGCAGCTTTGTCAACGCAATACCACAGATGTCTCAAGTTTGAGGGAGCGTGCAATTGGCATCCTGACTGCAGGAATGTCCACCAGAGCTGCTGCCAGAGAATTTAATGTTATTTTCTCTACAGTAAGCTGCCTCCAACGTCAATTTAGAGAATTTGGCAGTATTTGTATTTATTATGGATCCCCATAATACATACGTCCAACCGGCTCACAACCGAAGACCACATTTAACCATGCCAGCCCAGGACCTCCACATCTGGCTTCTTCACTGGCGGGATCATCTGAAGGGGTGCTGGGGTGTATTTTTGTCTGTAATAAATCCCTTTTGTTGGAAAACCACATTCTGATTGGCTGGGCCTGGCTTCCCAGTGGATCCATGGGTGGGCATAGGCCCACCTGATTGGGAGTCAGAGCCACCCATGGATCCACCCTTGCCCAGTCATGTAAAATTCATAGATTAGGGCCTAATTTACTTATTTCAATTGACTAATTTCCTTACATTAACTGTAACTCAGTAAACTCTTTGAAATATATGCATGTTGCGTTTATATTTTTGTTCAGTATACTTTCTGAAGGCACTGTAAAAGCTGCCCATACCTTCCATTCTCCTTTCTTGTGTACCTTCTTGATGACGTCATTCATAATCTCTGTAAAGGGAGAAATCATTGATTAGCACACTTCAGTTTGCAAAGTAAACTTTTTTTGTGATAAAAGCATCGTAGGCTATTTCCCCTTGTCATATACAGTAAGTCTCGCGAGGTCTCACTGACTCAACTATTGGAACAACATTAGCAAAGCCTGGTCATCTAAGCATAATGTTTCAGATTAAAAAATGGATGTCAGATATTTTTTTCTCGTGAATTCTGGGGACAGACGGTGTTAGCGGTGAGGACACAGTCATTGTTGGCATTTAATAGACTCCTCGGAGGGGTATGAAGTAGGCATGTCATACAGTGTAACACTTGAATTCCATCTGTGTGGAGTTTTGGAATTGCACCCCTTGGAACACTCTGGAAGACTGTTGTTGCATCCCAAATGGAACCCTTTTACCATTAAACTGTGCTACTCTTGACCGGGACCTAGGGAATAGGGTGCCATTTGGGACACATATCCCAACTAACAGCAAACGTTCCCGCAACTTTAGAGAACGTTCCCTCCCCTCATCATCTAATGTTTGGACCATGTGGTCCACCATGGTTTGACCTCGAGAGAGGCTGGGCAGAGAGTGCAGCACAATCTGAGCCACTTCACCATAGCATCCATCATCCGGACATTCCAAAATGAGAATAGTTATGTACTGCAGACATTGGACCTCTATTACTTTTACTACTTGACAGTGGTACAACAAAAGCACAGTAAAGACCATAAATTAAAAATATATACTGTAAGGGGAAACAAAGCCAATGTTTCATGTATTACTGTATACAGTATATAAAATTGGGAGCTATACTACTTTGTAACATGTTTATCTTGTATACTGTATAACTGTAGTGTTTACTGTACTGTATGTAATTTTGTTTTTGTAGAACTGAAAGACGGCCACCACATGGAACATGTCTATTTACAGACCAACAGGAGGCTTCCATTGTGCAAATGGTAGTTGAACATAATGCCATAAGACTGTAGGATATCTAACAACAGATTTTTGAAAACCCTGCCATCTTCCATAACGTCAGAGTGAGCTTTTCAACCATAGCCTGCATTCTTAAGAAACACCATCTCCGGATGAAGCACATCTACAGTCCCATTTGAAAGGAATTCCCAGAGTGAAGGGTGAATGGTATGAATATGTGCAAGTAAAGTTATTATTATTACACTGTGGAAATATTAGAGACTCATTGATGTTGCCAGTGAACTTCACTACACAGCAATTACATTATTTGCTGTAATTTCAGAGAATCATGGAGTTGGATGCAAGTCCCATCCCCCAGGAAATCATATTCATAGATGAGGCTGGATTCAATTGAATTAAGTGGAGGAGGAGAGGAAGGAATATCATTGGTAAACGAGCCATCATTGAGATACCTGGCCAGCGCGGAGGAAATGTCATCATAAGCGCAGCTATGAGCCACAATGGGGTCCTCCACCGCCACCGTTAAGAAAATATTTACTAAATAAACTAAAGTCAAAAATAACATACAATCAATAAGTAACACAAGAAAATGCAATAACAATAATGAGGCTAAATACAGTGGGTACAGGTACTGAGTCAATTTACTGGTAGCCATTAGATACATTTTTCAGCAGTCTTATGGCTCGGGGGTAGAAGCTGTTAAGGGTTTTTTGTGTGGTAGCAGAGAGAACAGTCTATAACTTGGGGGACTGGTGTCACCCCCTGACCTTAGTATTCTTTGTTTTCTTTATTATTTTGGTTAGGTCAGGGTGAGACATGGGTGATATGTGTGTTTTTGTCTTATTCTAGGGTGTTTGTACTGTCTAGGGTGTTTTGTAGATTTATGGGGTTGCTTTCATCTAGGTGTTTATGTTGGTCTATAGTTGCCTAGATTGGTTCTCAATTAGAGGCAGGTGTTTATCGTTGTCTCTGATTGGAAACCATATTTAGGCAGCCATCTTCTTTGGGTATTTCGTGGGTTATTGTCTATGTTATGTTGCACGTATGCACATTGTTTGTATAGCGGTCACGGTCGTCTTATTTGTTTTGTTGCTTTTGTTTAAGTGTTCTTCGTGTTCTTCATTAAATAAAGAAGAATGTATTCTAACCACGCTGCGCTTTGGTCTACTCCATACGACGATCGTGACAGAATAACTCACCAACAATGGACCAAGCAGCGTGGTAACGGACAGCAGCAGCAATCAAAGGACTTCGGGACTTGGGAGGAGATTCTGGACGGCAAAGGACCCTGGGCACAGCCAGGGGAATATCGCTGTCGCAAAGCAGAGCTGGAGGCAGCACAGCGGCGCGGCTGGAAGCCCGAGTGGCAGCCCCAAAGATTTATTGGGGGAGGGCACACAGGGAGCGTGGCGAAGTCAGGTAGGAGATCTGCGCCAGCTCCCCGTGCTTACCGTGGAGAGAGAGGGCGTTGTACCGGCACCGTGTTATGCGGTGGAGCCACGGTGTCCCCGGTGCGTATGCATAGCCCGGTGCGGTACATTCCAGCTCCTCGTATCGGCTGGGCTAGAGTGGGCATCGAGCCAGGTGCCATGAAGCCGGCTCTACGCATCTGGTCTCCTGTGCGTCGCCAGAGCCCAGTTCTCCCTGTTCCTCCTCCCTGCACTCGCCCTGAGGTGCGTGTCCTCGGCCCAGTAACACCAGTGCCGACACCATGCACCAGGCCTACAGTGAGCCTTGTCTGTCCTGAGCCGCCAGAGTCTCCCGTCTGTCCTGAGCCGCCAGAGTCTCCCGTCTGTCCTGAGCCGCCAGAGTCTCCCGTCTGTCCTGAGCCGCTAGAGTCTCCCGTCTGTCCTGAGCCGCTAGAGTCTCCCGTCCGAATAGACAGGAGGCTCCGGCAGCTCCGGAGTGAAGGGCGGCTCTGGCAGCTCCGGAGTGAAGTGCAGCTCCGGCAGCTCCTGACTGACGGGCGGCTCCGGCAGGCGTCTCTGGAAGTGCTGGACAGAACGGAGAACCTGGAGGGAGGAGACGGAGAGACAGCCTGGTGCGTGGGGCTGCCACAGGACCCACCAGGCTGGGGAGACCTACAGGAGGCCTGATGCGTGGAGGAGGCACCGGATGGACCGGGCTGTGGGGGAGCACTGGCGCTCTGGTGCGCAGCCTTGGCACCACTCCTCCAGGCTGGATGACCACTTTAGCCCGGACCCTCCAGAGTGCAGGCACAGGTGGAACCGGGCTGTGGGGGAGCACTGGAGATCTGGTGCATACCACTCGCACCCTTAGGCTCAATGCCCACATTCGTCCGGCATGGGCGGAGCGCAGGCATAGGGCAAACTGCCCCCTCCCAGTGCCCCGGAGACACAGCACGCAGCGCCGGTGCAGGATACTCTGGGCCGAAACGGCGTACCGGAGACAAAACACGCTGAACTGGCACAATATGCGCTGGCTGGATGCCCACTCTCGCATGGCACTTGAGGGGGGCTGGCTTATAGCGCAAAGGGAGCGCGTACTGGCGACACCGTGTGCTTGACCACATAACACGGTGCCTGACCAGTACTGCGCTTCTTCTGGTAAGCACGGGGAGTTGGCTCAGGTCTGTCGCCTGACTCCGCCAATCTCCCCGTGCCTCTCGTGCTGCCTTGTTTGTGTCGCCAACTCCATTCTCCGGTATCCCTCCTCGCACTGTTCTAGGGAATCCCAGGCGGGCTCCGGCACTCGCTCTGGGTCGACCGACCACCTCTCTATCTCCTCCCAGGTTGTCTCATTCTCCAGCTAGCGCTGCTCACCTGTCCAGGATTCCCTTTCACCACGCTGCTTGGTCTTTCGTGGTGGGTAGTTCTGTAAAGATTGTCGTCGGGAGAAGGAGAAGAGGACCAAAGTGCAGCGTGGTACCTATTCATAATAATTTTTTTTTGTTTTTTTTTTTTTTGAATTTTACCCCTTTTTCTCCCCAATTTCGTAGTATCCAATTGTTGTAGTAACTACTATCTTGTCTCATCGCTACAACTCCCGTACGGGCTCGGGAGAGACGAAGGTTGAAAGTCATGCGTCCTCCGATACACAACCAACCAAGCCGCTGCTTCTTTAACACAGCGCACATCCAACCCGGAAGCCAGCCGCACCAATGCGCCGGAGGAAACACCGTGCACCTGGCCACCTTGGTTAGCGTACACTGCGCCCAGCCCGCCACAGGAGTCGCTGGTGCGCGATGAGACAAGGACACCCCTACCGACCAAGCCCTCCCTAACCCGGGCGACGCTAGGCCAATTGTGCGTCGCCCCACGGACCTCCCGGTCGCGGCCGGTTACGACAGAGCCTGGGCGCGAACCCAGGACTCTGATGGCACAGCTGGCGCTGCAATACAGCGCCCTTAACCACTGCGCCACCCGGGAGGCCTATTCATAATAATTTTAATAAAGATGAATACTAAACAAAAACAACAAACCGACAAACGAACAGTTCTGTAAGGTGCAACAAAAACACGAAACAGAAAATAACAACCCATAGTGGGAGAACAGGCTGCCTAAGTATGGTTCTCAATCAGAGACAACGATTTACCGCTGCCTCTGATTGTGAACCATTCCTGGCCAAACACATAGAAATATAACACACAGAACAAAACATAGAATGCCCACCCCAAGTCACGCCCTGACCAAACTAAAATAGGGACATAAAAAAGGAACTACGGTCAGGACGTGACAAGCGCTATGATGAAACTAGCTCTCATGAGGTCTGCCACAGGAAGACCCAGAGTTACCTCTGCTGCAGAGAGGATAAGTTCACTCGAGTTACCAGCCTCAGAAATACGCCATCCCATCTGGTTTGCGTTTAGTAGGACTATCATTTGTTTTTCAACAGGACAATGACCCAACACACCTCCAGGTTGTGTAAGGGCTATTTGACCAAGAAGGAGAGTGATGGAGAGCTGCATCAGATGACCTGGCCTCCACAATCACCCGACCTCAACCCGATTGAGATGGTTTTGCATGAGTTAGTCCACAGAGTGAAGGAAAAGCAGCCAAGTGCTCAGCATATGTGGGAACTCCTTCAACATTGTTGGAAATCATTCCAGTTGAAGCTGGTTGAGAGAATGTCAAGAGTGTGCAAAGCTGTTATCAAGGCAAAGGGTGGCTACTTTGAAGAATATAAAATATAAAATGTATTTTGATTTGTTTAACACTATTTTGGTTACTCCATGATTCCATATGTTATTTCATAGTTTTGACGTCTTCACTATTATTTTACAATGTAGAAAATAGTAAGAATAAAGAAAAAATCTTGAATGAAAAGGTTCTAAAACTTTTGACTGGTACTGTAGGTCCTGGATGGCAGGAAGCTTGGTCCCAGTGATGTACTGGGCCGTACGCACTACCCTGTGTAACACCTTGCGGTCAGATGCCAAGCAGTTGCCGTACCAAGCGGTGATGCAGCCAGCCAAGATGCTCTCAATTGTGCAGCTGTAGAACTTTTTGAGGACCTGAGGGCCCATGCCATATCTTTTCAGGCTCCTGAGTGGGAAGAGCCGGTGTTGTGCCTTCTTCACGACAGTGTTAGTGTGTGTGGACCATGTTAATTCCTCAGTGATGGGGACACTGTGGAACTTGAAGCTCTCGACCCTCTCCACTACAGCCACCGATGTGGATGGGAACGTGCTCGGCCATCCGTTTCCTATAGTGCGCGATCAGTTTCTTTGTTTTGCTGACGTTGAGGGTAGTAGAGGGAGGGGGTATGAGCTTCAAATATATAATTAAAAAGCTGTCCTATCTATCTACTGGAGTGAGTCAGTGAGAGGGACACACAGCAATCACAAGGCTTAATCTCTTTCAATCCTCTTACGCCACAGAACTGGGCTGCTTTTTCTGGGCTCTTTCTGTCCCACAGGATGTGACGTAACAACGCCCATGACTATATATTCTACAAACCAAAAGCTTACCAAAAAACAGAAATAGGCCTATGCTTCATTGGAGCTAGGCATACAAACATTTCGCTACACCCACAATAACATATTTTAAATATGTGTATGCGACCAATAAAATTAGGTTTTGATTTGATTTTCAAACAATGTTGTTTTGAACATGGGTTGAGGGTTATAGAGGCAACCTGTCCATCTATCATTGAATTAATTTACTATCCAATTAACCAACTGGTTTAGCTAGGGGGAATTGCCCCAATGCCCCATAAACTTGTCAGTCAGCAACAACACAAACTCACAAGAAGCTTGGGAATGTAAGATATTGTCTGCCTCTCAAATGGTTCCCTATTCCCTGTATAATGCACTACTTTTGACCAGGAACAATATGGGCACATATGACTCTGGTCAAGTGCACTATATAGGGAATAGGGTGCCATTTGGGACGCACTATTACACTTCTCCTGTCTCTCTGAGCCAGACGACCACAATGATTGTGTCTCAGAAGGTTAACAGAAGAGCCAAGACCACCAACATGCCAGTCTGTAACCTACTGGCAGACAGGATAAAATAAGCTGTGGGTCAGTGTGGATCCTTGCAAAGATATAATGACTTTTGATACATTCTTTGCATTGGTGTTTCAATTGACTTTCAATTAGTGTGCTATCCAGTAGAGAAATAGAATAAATGGGACCACCAGATGAACTAGGAAAGATAGGAGAACTGAGCGCCTTTACGCACGTTGTGCAATCGTATCGGATGCAGGACGCACTATATTTTACTTTCAATATGTCTACTTCTCAATAAGTTTTTGGCAAAAGAATGTACTTAAATAATGTTTGATTTACAAATAGATATATAAATAAAATAGTAATTCAAATCAATTAAAGTAGCCTAAATTACTTTTAGAATAGCCTACTGTCAAAAATAAAATAGTCTACACGCAGTACACAGTGCTAGCCTATCGGTGGTTGATCGTTAAATGCAAATAAATATTCTTACTTTCTCCCACAATGGCTTTTAGTCCGAGTGGTGCCATGGTGATGCCTCTGTCGTGAACACGTCTCTAAATCCCCCTCTCTAGCTCCCTTAATAACCCGACCCAACATCAGTTAATACAGCGATGTAGTATACTGGAGACCTAATCCTTTACGCCTCCTCCGCCTTGCCTGTATGCTACTGTACAACCATGCCGATTTCGTCTGTCATACCTAATGATTACATAGCCTAACTTTTAAATAAACACAAATATGTTTGGCTTTCTGCAGAGTATCAATTATCAAGTTAATGTTACTGTATTTTACATTAGGGTTAGAATAAAGTAACGTTTTTAGGCAAATTACTTCAGATTTTAATTTGGTTGTGTCACGAGCGTAATAAAAATGAATGATTCAACATTTACATTTTATATTTTTAGCGCAAGTGCAATACATAGTCAATGTATAAACATTGACTACATTATCAAACTACCTAGAGATGTCCACAGGGGGGCAGTAACGTCTAGATAAACAAAGGTCTCATTTTGTGCGCGTGACATTCAAACAGGTATGGGCACAGATTATCCATTATATTGACCAGATACTCAAGTGGCCACTCTAACAATGAAAATAAATGTAATCAAAAATGGAAAGCAGTCGGGAGGAGGCAAGATCAGGTGGGACCATTCTAGCTAATGAGAGGGCAGATACTCGTGAAGAACAGGCACAACGTTGCCGGGCTGTCACGTGTCCGTCTTATAATATCAGTACACTCGTAACAAACTAAGGATTACGAAATGTATATTTGATCAAATAATCCTCACGTAGCAAATCAGCCATTACATATTTTTTTGACCAAATTCGACACTGATGACATCCATACCAAAACTCTTCACTTGGTGAGCGGGCTTTTTAAAAATGTTAAACGTGCTGGAGAAGACACCTGCTGGAGAAGACAGATTTTGGGTCCTGTTTCCCTTTCCCTTCGCCTCTTCCTCTCTTGTATGAGTAACCAAAGATGTTCTATTATATTGACAAGATAGTCAAATGACCACTCTAAAAAATGTAACTACGTCCTCAAAGATGGAAGGCATTGCTTGAACTGAGCGAATGGAATGGCTTCTATTCCATTCTATTATACCATTCCATCTATTCCGCGCCAGCCATTACCAGGAGCCCGTTCTCCCCGATTTAAGTGCCACCAACCTCCTGTGGTGGGACCATACTAGCCAATGAGAGGGCAGGTATTTGACACACAAATTCAAATTTGACACACAAATTCTTCAATTATTTTTGTGAACAGATTTTGGGCGGAGTAACACCTGTCCCTTCGTCTCTTCCTCTCTGGGTTAACTGCATAGATGAAGTGTCTGAAAGTGGGCGTTGTAAAGTAACGGGTAGGATCAACACAAGTGCGTGTATAGAAACCAGTGGTGAAAAGTACTTCAGTAAAAATACTTTGAAGTACTACTTAAGTCGTTTTTTGGGGTATCTGTACTTTATTATTTATGTTTGAGAACTTTTACTTCACTACATTCCTATGGAAAATATGTACTTTATAATCCCATACACACCCTAAAAGTATTTGGAATACTCAGGAAGGACAGCAATATTGGCCAATTCACACCCATATCAATATAACACATTGTCATCCCTACTGCCTCCGATCTGGCTGACTCACTAAACACAAATACCATGTTTGAAAATTATGTCTTGAGTTTTGGAGTGATCCCTTTTTCTGTCTGTAAATTTAAAAGCAAGAACATTTTGCCATCTGGTTTGCTTAATATAAAGAATTTGATGTTTATCATGTATTTTTACTGAAGTATGACAATTGAGTACTTTTTTTTCACCACTGCACTTAAGTACATTTAAAACCAGATACTTGAATACTCTTACTCAAGTAATGTTTCACTGGCTGACTTTTATTTGAGTCATTTTGTATTAAGGTAGGTATATTTACTTTTACTCAAGTATGACAATTGTGTACTTTTTCCACCACTGATGGAACAGCTAATTGGGCAGATTGGTTGCCACACAAGACTGTTTTGCGTGGCTGCTTCCTTGTAGCATTTTAGCTAAGCAGGTTAGAAAGGTTATGATAATTAACATGGGAGGTTAGGAGAATTAATGAGGCAGGTTAGGAGAATTAACGAGGCAGGTTAGGAGAATTAATGAGGCAGGTTAGGAGAATTAACGAGGCAGGTTAGGATAACAATTCTTTTTTTTACCCCTTTACCCAATTGGTAGCAGTTACAGTCTGTCTCATCGCTGCAACTCTCGTACGGACTCGCGAGAAGTGAAGGTCGAGAGCCATGCGTCCTCCGAAACACAACCCAACCTAGCCGCTCTGCTGCTTGACACAACGCACATCCAACCCGGGAGCCAGCCGCACCAATGTGTCGGAGGAAACACTGTACACCTGGCGACCTGGTCAGTGTGCGCTGCGCCCGGCCTGACACAGGAGTTGCTAGTGCACGATGAGACAAGGATATCCCTGCCGGCCAAACCCTCCCTAACCCGAACGACGCTGGGCCAATTGTGCGTCGCCCCATGGACCTCCCGGTCGCGGCTGGCTGCGACAGAACCTGGGCTCGAACCCAGAATCTCTGGTGGCACAGCTATCACTGTGATGCAGTGCCTTAGACCACTGCGAGGTTAGGATAATTAACTTAGGCAGGTTAGGATCATTAACGTGGCAAGTTAGGATCATTAATCTTAGGGATCCGATCCCGTTAGCGGGATCAAAAATCGACAACATCCGGTGAAGTTGGAGACGCCAAATTCAAATTACAAAATAGTAATAAGAAACATTCATGAACATACAAGTGTCCTACATCATTTAAAAGCTGAACTTCTTGTTAATCCAACCGCGTTGTCAGATTTCAAGTCCTTTACGACAAAAGCATACCATGCGATTATCTGAGGACAGCACCCCACATCAAAATACTTTTTCAAACCAGCACAGGCGTCACAAAAATCACAAATAGTGATTAAATAAATCACTTACCTTTCAAGGATCTTCCTCTGTTTGCAATCCCAAGGGTCCCAGATACACAATGTATGGTCGTTTTGTTTGATAAAGTCCTTCTTTAGATCCAAGAAAGTCTGTTTAGTTGGCGCCATTGATTTCAGTAATCCACTCGTTCAACATGCATACAAACAAATCAAATGTTCGCCAAACAAGTCAAACGATGTTTCAAATTAATCCTCAGGTACTCTAATATCTAAATAAATGATCAAATTTAAGACAGAGAATATTATGTTCAATAGGGAAGATAAATAATGAAGAGACTACTTTTCTAATAAGGGACACCTTGGAAAAACTACCTGCTCATTTTTCAAGAAACAAGCCTGAAACCCTTTCTAAAGACTGTTGACATCTAGTGGAAGCCATAGGAACTGCAATCTGGGTCCTTGTTATTTGTATATCCCATAGGCTAGCATTGAAATGGCCTGTGACCTCAAAAAACACATTTCCGGATGGATTTTTCTCTGGTTTTCGCCTGCCATATCAGTTATGTTATACTCACAGACATTATTTTAATAGTTTTAGAAACTTCAGAGTGTTTTCTATCCAATGTTACCAATTATATGCATAGCTTCTGAGCCTGAGTACTTTGGGCACATCAGTCATCTGAACTTCCGAACACTGCCCCCAAGCCCTGTGGCAGGTTAGGAGAATTAACATGGGAGGTTAGGAGAACTAACGCGTTAATGATCCTAACCTGCCGTCCCCAGACAACCCCCCAGGTAAAGAAGCTGGATGGGGAGGTCCTGGGATGGCATGGTTACATGTGGTCTGCAGTTATGAGGCAGGTTGGACATACTGCCAAATTCTCATTGGAGGCAGTTTATGTTAGAGAAATGAACATTCAATTCTCTGGCAAAAGCTCTGGTGAACATTTCTTTCGTCAGCATACCAATTGCGAGCTCCCTCAAAACGTGCGACATCTGTGGCATTGTGTTGTGTGACAAACTGCACATTTTATAGTGGCCTTTTATGGTCCCCAACACAAGGTGCACCTGTGTAATGATCATGCTGTTTAATCAGCTTCTTGAAATGCCACACCTATCAGGTGGTTGGATAATCTTGGCAAATGAGAAATGCTCATTAAACAGGGATGTTAACAAATATAGGCACAAACTTTTCTGGGATATTTTATTTTCAGCTCATGAAACATGGGACCAACACTTTACATGTTGTGTTTATATTTTTGTTCAGTGTACATATAAAAAGCGTGAATAGATACCATACATGGATACAATTAAAATACATTGTATAGGCCTGCAAACACTGAGTTACAATGGATAGAAAAAACACAATCACAGGAATGGCTTCAGATCAAACTCTAGGTTGAGACTGAAGGGAGCGAGGGTGTTTAAATTAAAGGATGGCAGGTTTGGAGAACTAACCTAGCTGGTTCAGAGAATGATGTTAAGGTTAGGAAAAGAGTTAGGCTTAGATAAAATGCTACAAGGACGCAGCAAGCATCCACGCAAAACGGTCTTGAGTGGCAACCAATCCGCCCAATTAGATGTTAGGTTTCCATACACCCACTTTGTGATGATCCTCCCACTTGTTTCGCAATGCACACTTTCAAACTCACTCCACCTATCTATCCACTTATCCATAACTCCCATTGAAAAATATTGAAACAGCATCCTTCCTCCCTACCTTATTTGAAAAAGGCCCACGCTAATTTTGTGAAGACCTGAAAAGTAGGTACATCTCATCTGTATATGCCCTGTTTATCAAAGTGCTGGAAAAAGTTGTCAATAATCAACTGACTGGCTTTCTTGATGTCTATAGTGTTCTCTCTGGTATGCAATCTGGTTCTGCTCAGGTTATGGATATGTCACTGCAACCTTAAAGGTCCTCAATGATGTCACCATTGCCCTTGATTCTAAGCAATGTTGTGCTGCTATTTTTATTGACTTGTCCAAAGCTTTTGATACGGTAGACCATTCCATTCTTGTCGGCCCGCTAAGGAGTATGGGTGTCTCTGAGGGGTCTTTGGCCTGGTTTGCTAACTATCTCTCTCAAAGAGTGCAGTTTATAAAGTCAGAAAATCTGCTGTATCAGCCTATGCCTGTCACCAAGGGAGTACCCCAAGGCTTCATCCTAGGCCCCACGCTCTTCTCAATTTACATCAACAACGTATATGCAGATGATGCAGTCTTATAATCAGCCTGCCCCTCCCCAGATTTTGTGTTAAATGCTCTACAACAAAGTTTTCTTAGTGTCCTACAATCTTTCTCTACCCTTAACCTTGTTCTGAACACCTCCAAAACAAAGATTGTGTTGTTTGGTATGAATGCCCCTCTCCCCAGAGGTGTGATTACTACCTCTGAGGGTTTAGAGCTTGAGGTAGTCACCTCCTACAAGTACTTGGGAGTATGGCTAGATGGTACACTGTCCTTCTCTCAGCACATATCAAAGCTGCAGGCTAAAGTTAAATCTAGACTTGTTTTCCTCTATCGTAATCGCTCCTCTTTCACCCTAGCTGCCAAACCAACCCTGATTCAGATGACCATCCTACCCATGCTAGATTACGGAGACAATATTTATAGATTGGCAGGTAAGGATGCTTTCGAACGGCTAGATGTTCTTCAACATTCGGCCATCAGATTTGCCACCAATGGGACACATCACTGTACTGTATACTCCTCTGTAAACTGTTCATCTCTGTATACTCGTCGCAAGACCCACTGGTTGATGCTTATAAATAAAACAATCTTAGGCCTCACTCCACCATATCTGAGATATCTACTGCAGCTCTCATCCTCCACATACAACACCCGTTCTGACAGTCACATTCTGTTTAAGGTCCACAAAGCACACACATCCCTGGGTCGCTCGTCTTTTCAGTTCGCTGCAGCTAACAACTGGAACGAGCTGCAACAAACACTCTAACTGGAAAGTTTTATCTTAATCTCTTCATTCAAAGACTCAATCATGGACACTCTTACTGACAGTTGTGGCTGCTTTGCGTGATATATTGTTGTCTCTACCTTCTTGCCCTTTGTGCTGTTGTCTGTGTCCAGTAATGTTTGTACCATGTTTTGTGTTGCTACCATGTTGTGTTGCTACCATGTTGTTGTCATGTTGTGTTTCTACCATGCTGTGTTGTCATGTGTTGCTGCCTTGGTATGTTGTTGTCTTAGCTCTCTATTTGTGTAGTGTTGTCTCTCTTGTTATGATGTTTGTTTTATATAACTATAAATATATATATAGTTGTGTGTTTTATATAACTATATATATAGTTATTTTTGTAATCCCGTCCCCGCAGGAGGCCTTTTGCCTTTTGGTAGGCCGTCATTGTAAATAAGAATGTATTATTAACTGACTTGCCTAGTTAAATAAAAATAAATAAAAAGTATATAAACTACAGTGTTGAGTGTGTGCTTATATATGTCCTATTTCAAGTAGGCAATTATACGCATGTGTGAATTGTAAATGTGTTTTTTTTGTATATCCCATATCCCCCTGCAGGAAATTCTATTAAACTATCCCGAGAACCTGGGTAGGCGTGTTTTGCAGCGGGTGAACGTTGATCGCATTTGTTTTGGAACTGAGCTGCCTCCCGGGCGTGAGCCATGTGCACTATTCAAACCCATAGCGAAGTTGTCTCAAAACAACATCGACGTAATTAAGCACGTGGAGTTATGTAGCAGTCTGTGTTTTAACATGAAAAATGTATTGGTTTTGATAAACACGCTTTATATGCTTTCTCAATGAAAACAAGTTAGACAATTCAAACAGCCTATATTTAATGGAAAAGATAACCAATCGGCTATTTGGCAGGCTAACTCCAAAAATGTCGCGGTTCAAAACAAATAGAAACTCGGAAATCTGACTTCCGAGTGTTCACGACAACTAGAAACACGGAAAAAACGAGCTCCGACCTAGAAAAAATGTTTTAAACTGTTATCGAACTCGGAATTCCAAGTCGGGACGTCGGGCCTCTTTCTAAAACTCCCACTTTTCGACCTGAAGACCACTGACGTCATAATTTGACCTCTTATTTGTTCGAGTTCCCAGTTGTCTTAAAAGCACAATTTCCCTGACTGAAAAGACTGAGCCGAGAGTTGAGGACCAATGAAATCATACCCCCCCCCCCTCTTGCAAAGATTGCGTCATCACCCCTTTCATTTGAAGGTGACTGATTAAATTTTGTATTAATCAAATGTTTGTTTTTGTATTTAAAAAAGTGTAGGATTAATGTTAATTACACATTTAGTAATGAATTTCACACAATGTAACACTTTTGTAAGAGGCTCAGCATAATCGAATCCACCCATTATCAACGCCTAATATGGAGCATTCACGTTAAGTGCCTTGCTCAAGGGCACATCAACCGCTTGATCACCTTGTCGGCTCGGGGATTCGAACTACCGACCTTTTCGTTAGTGGCCCAATCTAACCGATAGGCTAAATTTGGGGTCATTTCTAATGTAGCATAAGCACGGCAGTTTGGTTTATAGTTCAAACGCAGTTTAATTTCATTCAATCACTTTAAATATCGTAACATCATTATTATTAACTCTTTAGGCTCCCTCCTCCATCTAGAAATTCTGGAATACGCGCGATGCAAAGGTAAACAGATCATTGCGCGATCTCTTGACGCGCCCTTGATATTAACGAATTGGCTTTATCAGTCAGTTCTGTCGAAGCCACACCTTTGCTTGCTTAAAGAAATGAGACTGAGGGAGTTTGATTAAGTGTAGTAGGCTTTTCTCGTAACTTGAACAGGAAAAATCTGCGAGGGAGGAGCGCATTTCAAATCGAACAATAGCGTATGCTACAAGGCAGAAAGATGCATCGTTCTGAAATATACATCTCTTTTCCAAAAATATAGGCCTATGTTTGCATTTTTAAACTAGTTTTAATTGGAAAGGCAGATCAAGCCATTTTATCTAAATAAAAAAACTTCCGCATGTGAAAACAGAATCCTACCAATGATTTGCATAATGTTATACTGACGTTACTCATTAATCCACGTGCTTAACTTTAGCCATCACGCCCAGGAGGAAGCACAGTTCCAAAACGAATGGAATCAACGCTAACCCGGTTCACCCGGGGCATTAATCAAATCCCCTCACTGGCATATGAACTCACATTGAGGGTGTGTCTCCCTTACTCTCTCAATGCGAAATAATAGACTGCAGCCTTGTGCTCAACTCAACTCTGCTCTTCCCCGCTCGTACTCCAATCTCACTAATCACGTTATGTTGGCGGTTTAGCTAAGGGTGCGAAGGAGGCACCAGAGTTCAAAGTTGTTGCTGTGTTAATTTGTTTCTGTGTTGGTAGATGTGTGTGTTCTATTTGCCTTTGTAAAGAACGGGAGAGTTGTCATTGGATTACGTTGTATTTGTCGCTATGGGAGACGTGATTTCGAGCCACCTGGATGAGGGCAAACGGGAGATCATTACAGGTGAGTGGGTGGGTTGGGATTACACACCCTGATGCGTTACTGTGGTAAAAGCGAGATTGCATTTTGTCGCTGTGGGAGACGTGATTTCGAGCCACCTGTTTGAGGGCAAGCAGGAGATCCTTACAGGTGAGTGGGTGGGTTGGGATTTTGTCAATGTTTGCCTTTAACACAGTAACGCATCTCTCTCTGTGTGTGTGTAGGCGACGGATCATAAATGGGTGAATAAGAACTGTGAAACTAAACAGTAGCCTAAAACGTCAATGTTGCTAACAATTTAATGTAGCACTGAAGGGAAACACTGTAGTTCCCTGGGGTGCCCGCATGAAGAGCCAGAGGTAGCCTACACCACGTTCGTTTCTGTCATCTAGGAAGTAATTCCATCCATTCAATTTCCAGTCCAGTTTCCACAATGTAGTATTACCACATATAGCCTATTCCTAGTCCTGAACAGAACATGATTTGGGTAAAACACAGAGGCGTGGCTTAGGAGGGGGAAAGTTGTTACTTTTTTCCCAAAACATTTTTGTTGTATTTGTCACGTTTTGTAAACAACAGGTGTGGACTAACAGTTATAGCATTACGTGCCCTTCCCAACAATGCAGAGAGAGACGAAATGGAGAAATAATAGAAAAGTAAAACATGTAACAATAACTTGGCTATATACAAAGGGTACCAGTACTGAGTGGATGTGCAGGGGTATGAGGTAATAACATGGCTATATACAAAGGATACCAGTACTGAGTGGATGTGCAGGGGTATGAGGTAATAACATGGCTATATACAAAGGGTACCAGTACTGAGTGGATGTGCAGGGGTATGAGGTAATAAAATAACATGGCTATATACAAAGGGTACCAGTACTGAGTGGATGTGCAGGGGTATGAGGTAATAACATGGCTATATACAAAGGGTACCAGTACTGAGTGGATGTGCAGGGGTATGAGGTAATAAAATAACATGGCTATATACAAAGGGTACCAGTACTGAGTGGATGTGCAGGGGTATGAGGTAATAACATGGCTATATACAAAGAGTACCAGTACTGAGTGGATGTGCAGGGGTATGAGGTAATAACATGGCTATATACAAAGGATACCAGTACTGAGTGGATGTGCAGGGGTATGAGGTAATAACATGGCTATATACAAAGGGTACCAGTACTGAGTGGATGTGCAGGGGTATGAGGTAATAAAATAACATGGCTATATACAAAGGGTACCAGTACTGAGTGGATGTGCAGGGGTATGAGGTAATAACATGGCTATATACAAAGGGTACCAGTACTGAGTGGATGTGCAGGGGTATGAGGTAATAAAATAACATGGCTATATACAAAGGGTACCAGTACTGAGTGGATGTGCAGGGGTATGAGGTAATAAAATAACATGGCTATATACAAAGGGTACCAGTACTGAGTGGATGTGCAGGGGTATGAGGTAATAAAATAACATGGCTATATACAAAGGGTACCAGTACTGAGTGGATGTGCAGGGGTATGAGGTAATAACATGGCTATATACAAAGTGTACCAGTACTGAGTGGATGTGCAGGGGTATGAGGTAATAACATGGCTATATACAAAGGGTACCAGTACTGAGTGGATGTGCAGGGGTATGAGGTAATAACATGGCTATATACAAAGGGTACCAGTACTGAGTTGATGTGCAGGGTTACATGGTAAAAACGTGGCTATATACAAGGGCTACCAGTACTGAGTTGATGTGCAGGGGTATTGTGTAATTGAGGTAGATATGTACATATAACTTGGGATAAAGTGACAATGATAAACCGTAGCAACAGTGTATTTGATGAGTCAAACAAGTTAGTGCAGATAGCTATTGGTTAACTATTTAACTAACTATTTAGCAGTCTTGTGGTTTAAGGTAGAAGCTGTTCAGTGTCCTGTTGGTTCCAGACTTGGTGCATCGGTACTGAATGCCATTCGGTAGCAGAGATAACGGCTGGAGTCTCTGACTATTTTTAGGGCCTTCCTATGACACTGCCTGGTATAGAGGTCCTGGATGGCAGGGAGCTCTGCCCCAGTGATGTACTGGGCCGTACGCACTACCCCCTGTAACGCCTTGTGGTCGGATGCCAAGCAGTTGCCGTACCAAGTGGTGATGCAGCCAGTCAGGATGCGCTCAATGGTGCAGCTGTAGAACTTTTTCAGAATCTGATTGCCCATGACAAATCTTTTCATTCTCCTGAGGGGGAAGAGATGTTATGACTGTGTTGGTGTGTGTGTGGACCATGATGGATCCTTAGTGAGGTGGACACTGAGGAACTTGAAGACCTGCTCTACTTTTATTTTTTTATTTTTTTTGAGACTGTAAATGAATTGTTCTTTAGCTGTGTGAAAACCATAGGCCAGGATGAGCATACGAACTGAGTTTTATCTGACTGTCTGATTAGGCTCTTGTGCAGCAGCCTGTATGACAGTTTCATGGATGTGCCTGTAGAAACGTGTCCAGTCTGGCAGCTGAGAGGATGGGCCTTGATCATAGTGGAGTAAGACTTCGGGATTTAGGAGGGTGTGGTGGGCTATATGAGTGAATGTACGCTCCCAACATTGACGTTCAGTATCAATGATTAGCTTACCACCTCAATGCTTATGTTTTTCATTGAGTATTTAAAGCATCTTCAACAGAAGATGAACCTCACTGGTTTCAGGCACAGAGCATTTTACTGTCCGGTATCAAAATCGGTTCCAGCGTTCCCGTTCTATGGACATTTTCATAAGAAAAGCTGCAGACAATATAAATCAATATGAAGAACTACCAGTGAAAACCTGAAGGATGGGAAAACCTTTGACTGAAGATGAAAGTCTTCCCCTATACCTTGATCAGGGAAGCATCTGAGGGAGTGGTCCTTGCAGATAAGAGGGAAACCAGGCAGCAATGTTGTAGGATTTGGAGTGATACTTTTAATGTCTTGGCCAGCCAATCTAGAGACTTGTGTATCATAAGTGGAATTGCAGGAATGCATGAAAAAACGCATGTGTGCCTGTGACTGGGGAAACTCTGACTGGGCCTTGGGAAACTCTGACCTTGGGCTGCATGTAGTCTCCTAGGCTCTAGGGTACTGGGTGTCAAAGGCCTGAAGACGCCAAGGTATTCTTTCAAGCCCTGAAGTGTTCATTATGTGCCGTGTGTGTGTCTCCTGTCCTCTCTCTCTCTCTCTCCATGGCCTTGTTCAAGACTGAATGTCATGACTATTGTTGTCTTCAGTAATCTCTCGAAAGAGGTCACCACTAACCATTCCTTTCCTGTTTTAGATTGTGTTCACTTTGTTTAGTTGGTGGCATGTTCAAGAGTATGTCCTTGTAAGTAACTTGTGAATTACTGGTCAGTGGGTGTGGGCTGGAATACCAGAAATGCTAATGTGCAATGTTTCCTTGTGGCAGAAAGAGGCAGCGTTGTTGTCGGGTTTCACTGTGGGGAGTGGTGGGCTGCGAAAAGGGAGGTTTTGCGTGGCCTGGCGAGGCGGGGCACTTCTCACTTCTCACTCACTCACTCACCAACCCACACCCTTTTGAGGACAGAGGTCTGTTTGAAAGAACAGGTAGCAGAAACACCCATGGGTTAGCTATTATCTCACTGGCAACATGGTCCAACACATCTAGGCTAATCCCGTTAGGGCCCATTTACCCTGTTTATGCCATTACACACATTAAATCAAACATTAAAACACACTCTCCCTCTGCTTTTGATGGCAGCAGGGTGTAAGTGTGTGAGTCAGTCTATGGGACTATCCCATTGGAATATTTTTCTAAAGCTCTGTGGTGCCCTGAGAAAGATGTGATTATATTTGTCTGTGCAAGACAAAAGAGTTAAACAAATGTTTACTTGAATTCAATATTTCCCCACAGTTCGCTACATTACCGGTCAAAAGTTTTTGGAACACCTACTCATTCAAGGGTTTTTCTTTATTTTTACTATTTTCTATGTTGTAGAGTGATAGTGAAGACATCAAAACTATGAATAACATTAACTTAATTCTAATACATCAATAAAATCAATTTAGCTTCAAATAAATAATGCAAAAACAAAGTGTTGGAGAAGAAAGTAAAAGTGCAATATGTGCCATGTAAGAAAGCTAATGTTTAAGTTCCTTGCTCAGAACATGAGAACATATGGTGGTTCCTTTTAACATGAGTCTTCAATATTCCCAGGTAAGAAGTTTTAGGTTGTAGTTATTATAGGAATTATAGGACTATTTATCTCTATACTATTTGTATTTCATATACCTTTGACTATTGGATGTTCTTATAGGCACTTATGTATTGCCAGTGTAACAGTATAGCTTCCATCCCTCTCCTCGCCGCTACCTGGGCCAGAACCAGGAACACATCGACAACAGCCACCCTCGAAGCAGTGTTACCCATGCAGAGCAAGGGGAACAACCATTCCAAGTGTCAGAGCGAGTGATGTTTGAAACGCTATTAGCGCGCACCCTGCTAACTAGCTAGCCATTTCACATCGGTTACACCAGCCTAATCTCGGGAGTTGATAGGCTTGAAGTCATAAACAGTGCGAAGCTTGAAGCATTGCGAAGAGCTGCTGGCCAAACGCACGAAAGTGCTGTTTGAATGAATGCTTACGAGCCTGCTGATGCCTACCATCGCTCAGTCAGACTGCTCTATCAAATCATAGACTTAATTATAACTTAATAACACACAGAAATACGAGCCTTAGGTCATTAATATGGTAGAATCCGGAAACTATAATTTCCAAAACCAAAACGTTCCGTATTTTATCTAACGGGTGGCATCCCTAAGTCTAAATATTGCTGTTACATTGCACAACCTTCAATGTTATGTCATAATTACGTAAAATTCTGGCAAATTAGTTTGCAATGAGCCAGGTGGCCCAAACTGCTGCATATACCTTGACTCTGCATGCAATGAACGCAAGAGAAGTGACACAATTTCACCTGGTTAATATTACCTGCTAACCTTTCTTTTAGCTAAATATGTAGGTTTAAAATATATACTTCTGTGTATTGATTTTAAGAAAGGAATTGATGTTTATGGTTAGGTACATGTTGGAGCAACGACAGTCCGTTTTTGCGAATGCGCACCGCATAGATTATATGCAAAGCAGGACAAGCTAGATAAACTAGTAATATCATCAACCATGTGTAGTTATAACTAGTGATTATGATTGTTTTTTATAAGTTTAATGTTAGCTAGCAACTTACCTTGGCTTCTTACTGCATTCGCGTAACAGGCAGGCTCCTCGTGAAGCAGGTGGTTAGAGTTGGACTAGTTAACCGTAAGGTTGCAAGATTGAATCCCTGAGCTGACAAGGTAAAAATCTGTTCTGCCCCTGAACAAGACAGTTAACCCACCGTTCCTAGGCCGTCATTGAAAATAGGAATGTGTTCTTAACTGACTTGCCTAGTTAAATAAAGTTGTAAAAAAACAATCAAATAAAAAAATCGGCGTCCAAAAATACAGATTTCCGATTTATTATGAAAACTTGAAATTGGCGCTAATTAATCGGCCATTCCGATTAATCGGCCGACCTCTAGTCCATATTATGTTATGAACAGCTCAAATAAACAAAGAAAAATGATAGTCCATAATTACTTTAAGACATGAAACATTTCAAGAACTTTTGAAAGTGTATTCAAGTGCAGTCGCAAAAATTAGTCCTTTGGTCTGGTGTCCAAATTTGCCGTTTTTGGTTCCAACCACTGTCTTTGTGAGACGGGGTGTGGGTGAATGGATGATCTCCGCATGTGTATTTCCCACCGTAAAGCATGAAGGTGTTATGGTGTGGTGGTACTTTGCTGGTGACACTGTCTGTAATTTATTTAGTATTCAAGGCACACTTAACCAGCATGGCTACCACAGCATTCTGCAGCGATATGCCATTCCATCTGGTTTGGGCTTAGTGGGACTATCGTTTGTTTTTCAACAGCACAATGACCCAACACACCGCCAGGCTGTGTAAGGGCTGTTTGACCAAAGAGAGTGGAGTGCTGCATCAAGGCAAAGGGTGGCAATTTAAAGAATTTCAAATATAACACATTTTGATATGTTTAACTTTTTTGCTTACTATATGATTCCATATGTTATTTCATAGTTTTGATATCTGTACTATCATTCTAAAATGTAGAAAATGCAAAAAAAAATAAGAAACCCTTAAATGAGTAGGTGTTCTAAAACTTTTGACAGGTAGTGTGTATAATTTTTCAACATGCACTTAACTAAAGAAGTTGGTGGATTTTATGTAAGTCTGTGGTTGCTAAAGATTTGTTCTGGTCTTAAGCAGTGTGGTGTGTTTTGTGTGTGTGTGTGTGTGTATATAGGGAATAGAGTGCCTTTTGAGAACAGCCTTCTCCAGTGAGGCATTGGAACAGGACAGGATGGTATGCAGAAACCCTTCTGTTACCCAGACTCAGCACTGTTGAGGCCCCCAAGACAATTATCCTAGGCTGGGACATGACAACACTTCAAATGAATGAACACCACAACACAGCGTCAGCTAGACTCACAGTAACGCAGCTTTAGCTCTATTCGGACAGGATACGTTTTACTGGGGGATACTCTTGATGATACTTAACCTGTGTGAATAGTTATCCCTGTGTTTTGAGGGATATTACAGTTGAACAGGTGCTGCGCTCAGTTTGGGTAAGAACAAATTGATGCTTAAAACAAAGTGCTATGCACAAAGCCTATAGATGAACGATCTGTTCTGTAATATATCAACCTTCCTAGTGCCATTCTTCTATTTTAAAAGATGAGGTGGACGATATCGTGTCAATGAATTGATACATTGACAAATGTCAGTTAATTAAATATCTGCGTAGGTTAGTTTACGGTTCTTATTGATATGCATTATTATTTGGACTTTCTCCAAACTGAAGGCCATTAGGCCAATATTAGGATGTCCCTAGACATATTAAATATCTTCCCACCTAGAAGAGCCTCCAGGCTTCCGTCATAATGGTCAATTGTGAATGCGGAAAAAAACTAATGACGGGCAGTTCGGTAAAACGAATCCCGTCGGAATCGCCTTCTGGAAAAACAGACATACTGCGGTAATAATTACATAACAGACGTTCTATAGCAATACTAGTGTCCTGTGCAGATGGCGCTTCAGATACTCACCCGTCTCTTCAGCTCTTCTATCAGTTCTTCTCCTTCAAAGTGGATGTAAGGGAACATAAAGGAGGCTAATAGGGCGCTGACCTATTGACCCCGATGTTACTGCTTGACAGCGGTGTAGAGATCAACCTTGTACTATACTATACACACAACATTGACCTGGACTTCCTACCTAAAACAGGAATTAATGTATCCCCATCAACTCCCTATAGTAGCCAGGCTGTACACTTGCACAGAAGGATGGATGCTCTTCAGTCTGTGCACTAAAGCATATTGTATCTGACTGAATTATGTGTGATTTGAATTAGGGCCCTCTTGATCCACTTTAATTGGTATTTTGTTCCTCCTGATTGGGTTAGTCGCCGGTCCTGTATAATGCCGCTACAGAACCATATACTGGCCCTCTTTATATCAAACGCATTATAGCGATGTATGCCGACACGTGTATGTCACTGTTTTAACTCGAGCCCATTTACTCAGTGTATATACAATAGAAGTAGAAGACCGTACATTTAGAAGTAATCCTTTTTCTATCGCTCTACCATCTACATCAGTGAGTAATGATGACAGAGTACACCCATGGATGTCCTGCACTGCTTCTGGTAGACACGGGATTATCTGGGTCTGATGACTCATCTCCTGTCAAACGGCTTGCGTCTCCAGTATAGAGAGTTACTTTTGACCAGAGCCCATGGGGGGGGGGGAGGGGAGAGAGGAGTGTATATAATATTGCGGTATTATTTTTGAAACGATGTTATAGCAATTATTTGTTGTTGATAAGCAGCGTTATCTAGTGCTAGTCGGCTGTACCTGCACCAGAACTCTGGCATTTTTCATCCTATAACTTGTTCTACAACTTTTCTTTACAATTTACAGCAAAACATGTTTTCAGTACTTTTTTATTTCCCTGACCGAAACTCATTTTTCATGCTCTCTCTCTGCAGCAGACATAGTGAGCAATACGTTTGGGACATCAAATTGCAATAAATATAGAATCAAGAGAATTGCAGTAAATATTGTATCGGCATCTAATTATCGTGAGGTCCCTGGCAATTCCCCTCCCTACTATATAGTGCAATATAAAGGCGATAGGGTGTCATTTTTGGACACGGGCCTGGATCGAGTGTTTTTGTGCGTGCTCTTTCAGCTCATTTTGTTCTTCCATGTCTTCCCTCTGTTCTTGAGAGCCGTTGCTGTCTTCCCCCACATGGCCCCTCATGCCCAGTCAGCACCTCCTTCCCTGCCTTCCTCCCCCTCACCACTCTGACAGAGAGACACTCCATCAGCCCACAGTCCTAACTAAATGAAGAAAGAACCCTCACCCATCTGAACCCCCAACCCATCTGAACATCATGTTTCCCCCACTCATGCTCCAGACCTCTAGGACACAGTGGAGTTGGGGATTATGAGACCGGTCTTGTCAACTTTGAGGCCCATGATACTGTATGCCAGTTTTCACAGAACATGAGAATGGAACGTTTATTTTCCATTTTTGATTCTGCTGAAGTTTGGGAACAGCGTCAACAGACACAAGGTCGGAGAGTTGGCTGCTTCGTCAGAGAAGTTCTCAGTTGAACCAGACGTTCCTTCACAGAACATGCGTTACAGGGAAGTTTATTCAAGTGTAGCCTGAAAGGCAGCTGAGGCCAGTTGAACAGGGACTGTGTTATCTGCCAGTTCAGCTTCTTCATGCTGTCTACTAAGCATAATGGACTGAGATGAATACATGTTTTTCTTTGCTCAAGAGGTCCATTGGTTCCTGTCACCATGTGATCATGCCTCACTTCATAACAACAGAGTAACTCAAAGGACAGTGTTGGGAGTATGTCAGCTGTGTCATGCTGCCAAACCAACCACTTACACCTCACTGTGAATCTCTGTAGTGTTTATCAAGTCTGCCAAAGTCACACAGAGTGCTCTTTGTGTTACCTTGTTACAATCATAATAGTCGGGATGAACACTGCCTGTCTGTTCGTCTGATTTCATCAGGATATCTATTCTTGTGTCATGTTTGAGATGAGTGGCACGTCTGTGTGACTCAATCAAGTGACGTACAAACACATATCTTGTGGTTTGTACTCCTCAGGCCTGTCACAAGCTCTCAAAAGTGACTATTTTCCATTCAATTTGATTGTCACACTGTCAGTGAGTGAAGGGTTTGCTCGGCCAACATTGAGACCCAGACCCCCTCTCTCTCTCCTAGCTCCCTGGTTAAGCTTTTCATCAGGAACAGTTCAAACATCGCTAACCCTTTAATGGGACCTTAACCATTGAACTCATTTCCAGGTTTTGTTCCGTTAGTGGCACTGTGATGAAGACACTGGTCTTACTCTTTCCTCCCTGACTGAGCTTTCTTATTAAGGTTACATTCCACAGACACTTCCTTCCAAGTCGGCCAGCTGGCCCACCACTGCCAAGACATTCCTCAGAATTTCATCTTATTTCTGTCCAATATTACCACCTCTGGATATTCAACCCTCACAGATCACTCAATGCTTAATTGAACAACATTTAGTAACTTGTCTGTTTTATTCTTAGACTTAATTTTACTGCAGGAAAGTTGGTGCATTAGACTCGCTACATAAAGGAGGTGAACTACGTGAGACTGAATAGCTGTCACAAACACAGATGATGCAGAATCTGTGGGATAGTTGAGTTCAGGGAAATTCAATAGTAACGGAAATACGCTGAGACTCATTTCATTTTTTTTCTCACTTAAAATGTATGCCAATCAAAGACCATTGATTTTCAAAGTTAAACAAACCATACAACTCCATGCACAAGGACTACCTTTAACAATGTACACAGCATTTGACAAAAACGCACTTATTAGAAGAACACCCTAGATGCAAAGAACCCCCCCCCCCCCCCCCACCCCACCAGAAATCAAAGCCTTTGCTTATTCCACATTTTTAGGATAGAAAATGGTTGAACAATTTAAATATGCCTCAAGTCATTTTTTTAATGTTTATTTTCATTTGATGTGCTAGGATTGAACTTTGCTTGTTGGTGCTCATGGGTCCTTTCAGATGGAAATGACCTTGAGATACCATATGTCTGGTGACTGGATGGATTTGGGCTACCTGGGAGTGGTGCAGCAATGCGCAGTTTTGTACTCTGTTGTCAGTCAGAATGTTTGTTCAGGATGGTTTGTGAGTCACTACACTAACAGTGATGCAGCTATGAATGGCTGCCCTAAACGTCTCTGCTAGATCCACTCTTGAGGCAGTGGGAGCACAAAGGATGGACTGAAAGTGGAATGTAAGAGTTGTAGATGTTATGGAAGGTCTATGTTTCAAGGCCATGGGGAGTGGCTCATGGTGGACTGTACTGTTCTCCTGTCTCTCCTACATGTTAATAATAGTGGACAACCCACGTTGGTGATCTGCCGCCTGTTATCCCTCCCCATGACTTAGTTCCTTAGCATAATTCTTTAGTCCAGTTTATAGAAATGAAATCAGCCATTAGATCCATTGAGTGATTGTTTCTTTGGTCCTATGACTCAAGTCCCCCCAGACTCTTTGACTGACTGACTGCCTTATGGATTTACCAGAGGCTTCAATTACGGTCTTTAGAAAGCTAATCTGATCCGAGGCTATCTCTCATCATTTTTTCCCCCAACCACCTCTACTCTCTTCCAGTAAAATAAACATTTCATAACTGCAATGCAGAACAGATGGGATCAGAGGAAGATGATCTCTGCTCCAGTTATAATTACAATTGTCCAACATTAGAATATTTCCTGTAGAAGTGCTGTATGAAAAATACATTTTGAAATTCTAGTTTGACGTTTGTACTGTAGATCACTGACCTATTCACCCTTGTTTGTAAGCACACTGGTATACTGAATAATTCTATCTCCACAGAGTGTAGATAAGGATGGTTTGCAGCTGTGTCCTGAAGGGTTATGGGTTGGTTTATGTGGTATTAGAATATGATTGGTCCACAGAGCAGTAGATGGGAGGACCCAAGCCGTGGTTTGCGTCCCAAATGGCACCCTGTTCCCTATATACTGCACTATGTTGACCAGAGTAAAAGTAGTGCGCTATTAAGGGAATAGAGTGCCATCTGGAACACAGGTGCTGTTCTGTCCCCTACGCCTGGCCTGGTTCCAGCTATCCCTCCTGACTCTCTCTCTCTGGAAGAGGGTGAACCCCTGAGCCTGAGTCTCCCTCTACCCTGCCAGCAGACCATTCCTCCCTACGCTACGTTTACAGTCTCCCTCTACCCTGCCAGCAGACCATTCCTCCCTACGCTACGTTTACAGTCTCCCTCTACCCTGCCAGCAGACCATTCCTCCCTACGCTACGTTTACAGTCTCCCTCTACCCTGCCAGCAGACCATTCCTCCCTACGCTACGCTACGTTTACAGTCTCCCTCTACCCTGCCAGCAGGCCATTCCTCCCTACGCTACGCTACGTTTACAGTCTCCCTCTACTCTGCCAGCAGGCCATTCCTCCCTACGCTACGTTTACAGTCTCCCTCTACCCTGCCAGCAGGCCATTCCTCCCTACGCTATGTTTACAGTCTCCCTCTACCCTGCCAGCAGGCCATTCCTCCCTACGCTATGTTTACAGTCTCCCTCTACCCTGCCAGCAGGCCATTCCTCCCTACGCTACGTTTACAGTCTCCCTCTACCCTGCCAGCAGACCATTCCTCCCTACGCTACGTTTACAGTCTCCCTCTACCCTGCCAGCAGGCCATTCCTCCCCACGCTACGTTTACAGTCTCCCTCTGCCCTGCCAGCAGACCATTCCTCCCTACGCTACGCTACGTTTACAGTCTCCCTCTACTCTGCCAGCAGGCCATTCCTCCCTACGCTACGCTACGTTTACAGTCTCCCTCTACTCTGCCAGCAGACCATTCCTCCCTACGCTACGTTTAGTCTCCCTCTACTCTGCCAGCAGGCCATTCCTCCCTACCCTACGCTACGTTTACAGTCTCCCTCTACCCTGTCAGCAGACCATTCCTCCCTACGCTACGCTACATTTACAGTCTCCCTCTACCCTGCCAGCAGACCATTCCTCCCTACGCTACGTTTAGTCTCCCTCTACCCTGCCAGCAGACCATTCCTCCCTACGCTACGCTACGTTTACAGTCTCCCTCTACCCTGCCAGCAGACCATTCCTCCCTACGCTACGTTTACAGTCTCCCTCTACTCTGCCAGCAGGCCATTCCTCCCTACGCTACGTTTACAGTCTCCCTCTACCCTGCCAGCAGGCCATTCCTCCCTACGCTATGTTTACAGTCTCCCTCTACCCTGCCAGCAGGCCATTCCTCCCTACGCTACGTTTACAGTCTCCCTCTACCCTGCCAGCAGACCATTCCTCCCTACGCTACGTTTACAGTCTCCCTCTACCCTGCCAGCAGGCCATTCCTCCCCACGCTACGTTTACAGTCTCCCTCTGCCCTGCCAGCAGACCATTCCTCCCTACGCTACGCTACGTTTACAGTCTCCCTCTACTCTGCCAGCAGGCCATTCCTCCCTACGCTACGCTACGTTTACAGTCTCCCTCTACTCTGCCAGCAGGCCATTCCTCCCTACGCTACGCTACGTTTACAGTCTCCCTCTACCCTGTCAGCAGACCATTCCTCCCTACGCTACGCTACATTTACAGTCTCCCTCTACCCTGCCAGCAGACCATTCCTCCCTACGCTACGTTTAGTCTCCCTCTACCCTGCCAGCAGACCATTCCTCCCTACGCTACGTTTACAGTCTCCCTCTACCCTGCCAGCAGACCATTCCTCCCTACGCTACGTTTACAGTCTCCCTCTACCCTGCCAGCAGACCATTCCTCCCTACGCTACGTTTACAGTCTCCCTCTACCCTGCCAGCAGGCCATTCCTCCCTACGCTACGTTTACAGTCTCCCTCTACCCTGCCAGCAGGCCATTCCTCCCTACGCTACGCTACGTTTACAGTCTCCCTCTACCCTGCCAGCAGACCATTCCTCCCTACGCTACGTTTAGTCTCCCTCTGCCCTGCCAGCAGGCCATTCCTCCCTACGCTACGCTACGTTTACAGTCTCCCTCTACCCTGCCAGCAGGCCATTCCTCCCTACGCTACGCTACGTTTACAGTCTCCCTCTACCCTGCCAGCAGGCCGTTCCTCCCTACGCTACGTTTACAGTCTCCCTCTGCCCTGCCAGCAGACCATTCCTCCCTACGCTACGTTTACAGTCTCCCTCTGCCCTGCCAGCAGGCCATTCCTCCCTACGCTACGTTTACAGTCTCCCTCTACCCTGCCAGCAGACCATTCCTCCCTACGCTATGTTTACAGTCTCCCTCTACCCTGCCAGCAGGCCATTCCTCCCTACGCTACGTTTACAGTCTCCCTCTACCCTGCCAGCAGACCATTCCTCCCTACGCTACGTTTACAGTCTCCCTCTACCCTGCCAGCAGGCCATTCCTCCCTACGCTACGTTTAGTCTCCCTCTACCCTGCCAGCAGACCATTCCTCCCTACGCTACGCTACGTTTACAGTCTCCCTCTACCCTGCCAGCAGACCATTCCTCCCTACGCTACGTTTACAGTCTCCCTCTACCCTGCCAGCAGACCATTCCTCCCTACGCTACGTTTACAGTCTCCCTCTACCCTGCCAGCAGACCATTCCTCCCTACGCTACATTCACAGCACCACTCTCTCTAAATAAAGGGGATGGTAAAAACCAAACGGAGTATCTTTATTCTGTTCTCTCTGAGGTAGACAGACATAAAGAGACCAAGTTAACACCAGAAACCTAAGTAAGCCTTGTCTAAACCAGAATGGCCCGTAGTCACACTAACAGAGTGCTAAACTAGTTTGTTGAAGGTCCAGGGGTGTAACTTTGAAGTCGGGCCTTTTCAGTTTCACAATCGGGTTGATAGTGTGCCAGGTTTGTTGCCATGCCAACTCCATTTGGTAAAATATTGAAATGCTGAACTGAAGGCTAACTCTGTAATGCAAACACTGCCGTGTGGACATTCTGATAAAGGGCACAAAGGACCACGTGAAATGTGGTAATTATTTCTTTACACTGTGCTAAGCGTAGTAAATAGTGATCGAGGTAACCAGCAAAAGGCGACCCTTTGCATTCAGACGGTTACTTAACACGTGAATGAAGAATACACTAACTAATACATCACTATTGACAGGGAATGTCGTCATACAACGTTTGATTTGCAACACCACGGGTCTGTTCGGGGATGTAGCATTACAGAACTTTCCGGTAGAAATGTTATGAATAGAGCTGACATGACTCCGTATCTTCCAACACTGAGTGTTTCATGTCCCCTAATATAGCCTTGTCCTTCCTTCCTCCCGCAGCCAGGACAGGCGAGGTGATTGGAGAGTTTAGCCGTCTGTATGAGCAACAGTATGCAGTGGCCCTTTTCAACAAGGTCCGCTTTGACATCGAGGGAGGAGGTGGGCCCCAGCCACAGCTACTGCACCGCAAGGTAATTCACTTTCTCCTCCACTCCTCTTGTCCTCTACTCTGTTTCTGCCCTGATAAGGTGACAGAATAACATCTGAAGTTCTGACATTTGGAACACTTTGCCCACACTATGTTGAAACTGAAGAAACTCGCCTCGCTATATCAATATCAGTTTGTTCTGAAGATTGAAGTGTGTTCAGATATAATAGTAGCTACAGCATGATAAGTCCTTGCCACTCCCACTTAAGCCAGTGGAGTAAACAGTAGTTTAGAGTTCTGTGCTAGGCTACAGAGAGAATCATTCAAGGAGCATTGAGATATTTCCATCTCTGTGTAACAGATGTGAAGTACAAGTTACCCTGGTGTGATGCCACTGTCCCTGAGGTATCAAGTCAACCGTGCTACGAATGGAGGGAGCAACAATCTAACTTGTGACTTCTTGAGCCACTGCCACATTTGACTTTAGGGAGAGTGAGGTCACTGCAGAGGACCCTAGGGCTCGATTTAAATCCGTAGCGCTGAAGATCTGCTTTGTAGCACGATGGGCATTTTAAAGGCAATGTTCCCGCCTTAGCAGAGACTGCATTCACAGTAAACGTTGTCATGTCGGCTCAATTAGACATGACCTTTACATTTCAACCGCTCTATAAAGGCGATTTGCACATGGGCCACTTTAAACGGCAATTGAACCGCAATAATATTTGCCTACCGTGTGTCGTGACCAGCGGTCCCGGGTTGTCAGCTCGAATGTTGTAGTAAAAAAGTTGGTCAACCATGCGTAGGGAATGTTCAAGACTTTTCCAGCTGCCGCCCTTCTCCCAGAACCTTTTGATGCTTTCCGCAGCCAGTCTGTAAGCGCATTAATGCTGAACACAAGCGCTATGGTTTGAATCGAGCCCCTAGTATAACTCTTTTATTAGGCTTCTCCTGAGGGTCCAGTGTTAAGCCTGTTGCCCTGTTTTTAAAGGCCCGTAACACACTCCGTAAAGAGAAACAGTTAGCTACATTCTGTCTGGCGTTACAGCTGCACTGACAATACTAACTACATGAGGATGTGTAAGAGATTGCAGTTTTATTGTCAGTGAGGTTTTTGAGGAATGCCGGCTGTTTTCCTGAGAACAACAATACTGTCTTGATGGGCAAATGATTGGATAAATTATTCAACACTACTGTGTCTAGAGTACATTTGAGACATCACAGACAGTAGTACCACATGGCAATGTAGTAAGTATACCTGATGTTTCAAGAGGAACTCCAAGGCTTTAAATAGTAGGCCAGTCCTTGGTCCATGAAGATGGACCAGTCCACCAAAGAGGTGATGTCCCTAGATGCCAGTCATCAGAAGGTTTTTACAGACTCTCCTGTCCGGCCCATTCAGGTTCCTCTGGAGAATAGATCCATCTTCTCTGGAGCTCTGTTCCAGTTTCTGGAGGAGAATAATAAATGGAGAAACCACTTCATCTTCGTTCCTGACTCCTACACTATCAACTACTATGACAACAAAGCGGTAAGGAAAGATTTAATTCAAATGCCCCCCCCCATTATGATGGTGCATTTGTCAGTATTAGTGAATTGGCTAATAAAATGTGTCAATCCCTGTAATGTACATGGAGTTCTAGATGTGTGTTATATCTGCAAGGCTCATTCTCATAAATGTCATATTGTCAACAAGTTTAACTTTTGGGGATAAAGATGCAATAGAGCGTTACATCTGCCTTGTCCTTGTGTTCCCCGTCAGTCTCACGAGAGAGGGCTTCACCCCAAGGGGAACATCAACTGTGCTGGGTACAAAGTGCTGACTTCAATGGATCAGTACCTGGAGCTGCTCAACAACAGCCTGCCTGGTGAGAACATGTTAGGACTGAGAACCAGCGAAGGGGGTGGGGGTGAGGCACATGTTAGGACTGAGAAGGGGGTGGGGGTGAGGCACATGTTAGGACTGAGAACCAGAGAAGGGGGTGGGGGTGAGGCACATGTTAGGACTGAGAACCAGCGAAGGGGGTGGGGGTGAGGCACATGTTAGGACTGAGAACCAGCGAAGGGGGTGGGGGTGAGGCACATGTTAGGACTGAGAACCAGCGAAGGGGGTGGGGGTGAGGCACATGTTAGGACTGAGAACCAGCGAAGGGGGTGGGGGTGAGGCACATGTTATGCAGGTTAACTTTTACTGTCGAGAATCTTGCCCTGGCACCAAAACTGAGCGATTTCTGCCAGATGGGCCAGCTGATAAGTCAAAATTGCCTGTCATGAAAACAAACATTAGCTTTTTGGTCTTCATTTAGAATTAGGCATTAGTGTTAGCAGTGTGGTTAGGGTTAACATCAGACTTTGTGGCTGTGCTAGCTAGTGAACACTGCAGAGCTGCCTCCAGGGTAAGATTCAGGACCATAAATGCCATATGTCATCATTTTAAAGAGGAACGGAGACCTCGTATTGCACTTATGAACGGCTCGCTGTTATTTGATGTATTGTGGGCATGTTCCTGTTTCCCAAGGGCTGTTTTTGTGCTACTGGATGGTTCACAACATGTGCAGAAAGGATCACTTCCTGGCTGGTGCAGGACTGTTTGATGCAGTGTTGTATAGACTGTAAATTATTGTCTGAATATTTGGTTTATTGTGAAGGATTGTCAACACCATTTCACCACATCAAAATTCCGGTTACATGTAAATGCACTTGTTGCATGAAGTTTATTGTGATGGTGTGTTTCAGGTGTAAAGGCTAAAGTGGGTAACTCTCCCTTCCTGAAGTGTGCCACCCAGTTCCCCCTGATCCTGTGGCACCCGTACGCCCGCCACTACTACTTCTGTGTGGTGACGGAGAAAGAACAGCAGAAGTGGCATGCAGTCTTTCAGGACTGTGTAAGACATGTCAATGATGGTGCGTATCCCTGTCAAACCAACACAAATGTTCAATCCCAGACACACTGTATTATCCGTCGAGATCATCCTGTCATTCATTCTGTGGTTGTGCGCATGTTGAAACACAAGTGTCCATTTTTATGGTTCTGCGGCATGCTTGAAGGTTCTGCGGCATGCTTGAAGGTTCTGCGGCATGCTTGAAGGTTTTGCGGCATGCTTGAAGGTTCTGCGGCATGCTTGAAGGTTCTGCGGCATGCTTGAAGGTTCTGCGGCATGCTTGAAGGTTCTGCGGCATGCTTGAAGGAACTTAATTGCAGTGTTCAAGCACAGTGAGTGACTGACGTGTCTAGATTAATTGGTTCCCAGCCTTGGTCCCGAGGTGTTATGGTGAGGCAGTTATTGAGTAATACATGAAGGCAAGAGCACACTTGTCTAGAATCAATGACCTCAAGAGTTTTGATATGTATAGCAAAGTTGATTTAGAGCCCCATTAACAGTAGTGCATTGCTACTAGCGGTAACATAATGACATGTTAGCTGTTCCCATAGACTTCCAGTCATTGAGCCAACGACTAATCATTTAAGTGTGCCTTTACAAACTTATTAAAATATTGTATTTATTTATTGCAGCGGTGGGCCACCACTGCTTAATTAATATAGGTGAAACACTGGCTCAAGTATTTGAAAGATTTCAAATAGCATTTGAACCCAGGTCTGCCCACTAATATCAGACTAGATATAACTCAAACAGGGAGAGAGATTTGAGCAGGGGAGTGGAGTGTAGCAGTGAAGTATACACTGAACTGACTGCTGATGAAGTGATTATGTCTGAACCCAGCAATTATGGCTTCCAGCTGACCACCACCTAGCCAAACCCAGACTGTGTTGTCCTCCCACCATCCTCACTGTCTCTTGATGTGTCCCATCATGTTTCTCATGCAACAGCCTCTCTGCAGAAATGTAGATTGATCAACAGTGATAGAAGTGTCTGTCACCTGTCTCCATACAGGTCTGTGTCAATATAAAAGCCTAGTAGGAAATGACTTAACAATCCTCCTAGGGACTTACTGATAGTGTTTTGAATTAGGCCACCCATGTTGGCTCTGTAGAGCTGCACAGCAACTATGCTGGCAGAGACTGACGTATAGCTACATAGTTTATACATAGTTCTATGGTTTTGGCTTCATTTCCTCTACAGCATGTGTCAAACTCATTCCATTGCGTGTCTGTGGGTTTACGCTCCTCCCTTGTACTTCATTGTTGAATTAAGGTCACTGGTTAGTAAGGAACTCTCCTCACCTGGTTGTCTGGGTCTTAATTGAAAGGAAAAAACAAAAACCAGCAGACACTAGGCCCTCCATAGAAAGAGTTTGACACCCCTGATCTACAGTATAATAAGCAGCCACAGCTCTTGAGCATTGACATCTGTAGTAACATCCAGTTAGTTATAATGTCCAAGCAGACAGAAACTCGGGTGAATGTTGCATTGGAATAGCCTGTGTCCCAGTCTATCCCAGAATCCAAAACAGACTATGTCCCCAAAACGACAGGGAAGACAGTCTCTGAGAGGGAGTAGCTACCTGCCACGCCGTATGCCATACACATGATTCAATATGTTTTAGAACTGGCGTCATGTAAACTTGGGTCCAACAGTTTCATCATTGACAGGAAGGAAATTAAATCTGCTGTATCTGTCTGCACAGGGCCTGTGTTTGGTTATTGTGTGCAGACCAATGTTTTACTTGAATTGCAGTGTGTCATGTTTTTATATACATGTATTATGAGTAGACCAGGAATACTTTTGGAGGTTTATTTATTTATTTTTAGCAGGGTGAATGTGAGGACAGTGTTTTGGGACGAGATCTATGCTCCCTGAACTAAGAAAAAAGAGCTGTACTGTACTCACTCCATTCTCTTTAGCCTCTACGTGGCCAACAGAGTTCTTTCATTGAGGAATAAATCGGATTAGAAAAGAAAGTCATGTCTGTAGAGAATCCCAAGAATGACAGCTGCCTCTTGCCTGCTCAAAGATTCCTTTACCAGATTTTCTCTATTAAGTTAGAGCTTGTTCCATTTGTCTAAACAACGGGCCTACGGTAAGCCCCGGGGGTCTTCCTTCATGCCTTCTCCCTCTCAACATAAAACATGTGGCCAGCTCATGCTAAATTCCCTACAGACACTTTCTTCTTATGTCAGAAAACAAACTGTCCTCTAACTCTCAGATACTGTCAGCAGTACTTAGCATGTCTACTATACAACAGTAGATGACTCAATTAAGTCACAAAATGACTCTAATTAAACCTTCAGATTGTGGACCAGGAGTGCTTAGTCAGGCAATCCATCCCTGTGCTCGTTTTGTGTAATTGTTATTTAACCTTTTTAATTAACTAGGCAAGTCGGTTAAGCACAAGTTCTTATTTACCATGACGGACTACCCCAGCCAAACCTGGACAACGCTGGGCCAATTGTGCGCCGCCCTATGGGACTTCCAATCCCGGACGGATTCGATACAGCCTGGATTCGTACCAGGGACTGTAGATGCACTGAGATGCAGTGCCTTAGACCTCTGCACCACTCGGGAGCCCTGTTACTACACAGCTGATTCAAATGATCAAAGCTTGATGGTTAGGTGTTTTTATTATTTTGAGTAAGCTGTGTAGTGCTATAGCAAAAACCCATATAGTGTACCCCTTGGGGTCCTGAGGACCAAGTTTGGGGAAACCCTGGTTTAGGGTTTGACTATCCATTTATGTTTCAGTCGTTTTAAGGATTAGCACTTCAAGTACTGTGATCTCTTTATTAGGGTTGCAAAAGGATATTACTGGAAATTTTAGAAGTTTACATACAATTTGGTGTTTTAATATGAGGCTTTCAGCATGAAATATCCTTACATTTTTTCTTACAATCTAGCACACCTGATTTCAACTTATCGTCAAGCCCTTGACGAGGGGAATCATATTAGATACAACAAACATGTGAAACGCCTGGGGGTCCCCGATGAGAGGTTTCAGGACCATTGCCAAATGGCACCCTATTCCCTATATAGTACCAAAGTAGTCCCTGGTCAAAAGTAGGTCACTACATAGTGAATAGGCTTCCATTTGGGATGCACGCCAAGTGTTCATGGAGCCAGGCCCTGAGTGGACAGACAATGTGTCGTACTGCTGGCAGCATAGCTTCGTGTTTAGATTGCAGGCTCAGTGAACTCTGGTATGTGGTGGCAATTCATTTCCTTGGCTGGGCCGCCCCTCCTCTCTGGCTCTTCAATGGTATTATAATTGTTTACTGTTATCACTTCGCTTTAACAGCAGTGGATTTGTCATTCATGCTAATAAAGCTTATTTGAATCCGAAAGACCGGTACGTACACGTGTCTGCTCTGAAGCTGGTCCCTCTGACAATGCAGACTATTTTAAAATCGGTCTGAAAAGACACAGCCTGACCAGCTACTGATAAGGACTTGGGTAGTGTGTTAATTTTGGCACTTTTAATTATTTTGTCTAAAATATTAAGTCATAGTCATGTTGTAATTTGAATAATGACTTGGTCTAGTTACAAAGTGAGCCATTTTAGTCAACCAAATACCCTTTAATTTGAGTCACATCACATTTGTATTGCCTCAGTAACCTATAGTAAACAAATCACTTACTTCCATGTGCACTAACATATATACATATATAGCCTTGTCCTACCAAAATGTTTTTCCTCTTCCCTTCATAATAGCAGAAATATGACATGTATAAAAGTATGTGTTGCAGCGACGTCATTGTTATCAGACACTGCAGTCAAAATGGTGTCCAAAGTAGAACTGGAGTCCCCTGTGCTCGAGTCGCAAGACCCTATGGCTAAAGTCTGAGTCCCAGTGCTCCAGTCCTGATCCAGGAGCTCACGACTGAGTCCCAGTGCTCCAGTCCTGATCCAGGAGCTCACGACTGAGTCCCAGTGCTCCAGTCCTGATCCAGGAGCTCACGACTGAGTCCCAGTGCTCCAGTCCTGATCCAGGAGCTCACGACTGAGTCCCAGTGCTCCAGTCCTGATCCAGGAGCTCACGACTGAGTCCCAGTGCTCCAGTCCTGATCCAGGAGCTCACGACTGAGTCCCAGTGCTCCAGTCCTGATCCAGGAGCTCACGACTGAGTCCCAGTGCTCCAGTCCTGATCCAGGAGCTCACGACTGAGTCCCAGTGCTCCAGTCCTGATCCAGGAGCTCACGACTGAGTCCCAGTGCTCCAGTCCTGATCCAGGAGCTCACGTCTGAGTCACTGGGTCCACATGAACTCAAAGCCACTGGTCGGCTGTATTGGTATTGTATTGGTACTCCCCAGTAGGACCAGTCCTTCATTGGAATGAATGACATTCTACAGTATTTCAAGTCAATGTTTAAAGGACAAAATTACATGTATTTTTGTTTGTTGTAATGGAGAAAAAAATGACTTCAAGAAATATTTATTTTTGAGGTTCAGTTCACAAAATATAATTTTAAAGTATGTCTGTCATAGAATAAATGTGTCAAACGAATGTAGACATTAATAAATAAGTTTCTATAGATTCCAAATCTTACAATGGAGGAGTGCCAAGATGGCTGTGCGGGGGTTTCAATACAATGCCCCCTGTCAGTCATCATGGTTTACAGTGCCTTCGGATAGTATTCAGACCCCTTGAATTTTTCCACATTTTGTTAAGTTACAGCCTTATTCAAAAAATTATATAAAATAGTTTTTTCTCCTCATCAATCTACACACAATTTAAAAAACTGATCATGTTTACATAACTATTCAGACCCTTTACTCAGTACTTTGTTAAAGCGCCTTCTGGCAGCGATGACAGCATCTATTCTTCTTGGGTATGATGCTACAAGCTTGGCGCACCTGTATTTGGGGAGTTCTTTACCGTTCTTCTCTGCAGAGCCTCAAGCTCTGTCAGGTTGGATGGGGAGCGTCTCTGCACAGCTATTTTCAGGTCTCTCCAGAGATGTTCGATCGGTTTCTGACTGGGCCACTCAAGGACATTCAGAGACTTGTCCCAAAGCCACTGCTGTATTGTCTTGGCTGTGTGCTTAGGGTTGTTGTCCTGTTGGAAGGTTACTCCCAAAGTTACTCCCATCTCTACAGAGGAACTCTAAGCTCTGTCAGAGTGACCATCAGGTTCTTGGTCACCTCCCTGACCAAGGCCCTTCTCCCTGAGTGCTCAGTTTGGCTGGGTGGCGAGCTGTAGGAAGAGTCTTGGGGGTTCCAAACTTCTTCCATGTAAGAATGATGGCGGCCACTGTGTTCTTGGGGACCTTCAATACTGCAGAAGATATTCTGGGGGGCGTGCCTTTTCCCAGCTCTGTGTCTCGACACCATCCTGTCTTGGAGCTCTATGGACAATTCCTTCAACCTCATGGCTTGGTTTTTGCTCTGACATGCACTGTCAACTGTGGGACCTTGTATCTGGCCTTTCCAAATCATGTCCAATAAATTGAATTTACCACAGGTGGACTCAAAGTTGTTGAAACATCTCAAGGATGATCAATGGAAACCTGAGCTCAATTTCAAGCCTCATAGCAAAGGGTTTGAAAACTTATGTCAAGGTTTTCTGTATTTTTTAATTAAAAAATTTTTTTTTAACATATTTCAACAAGAATTTGCCTTGTCATTATGGGGTATTATGTGTAAGTTGCTGAGTATGGTATTTGAAAAAAAAAAAAAAAAAATTAGAATAAGACTAACGTAACAAAATGTGGAAAAGGTCCAGGGGTCTGAATACTATTCGAAGATGCTGTATACAGTCGTGGCCAAAAGTTGAAACACTTAATTTTCAGTCTGCTGCCTCAGTGTCTTTTAGATATTTTTGTCATGTGTTACTATGGAATACAGAAGTATAATTACAAGCATTTCATAAGTGTCAAAGGCTTTTATTGACAATTACATGAAGTTGATTCAAAGAGTCAATATTTGCAGTGTTGACCCTTTTTAAGACCTCTGCAATGCTGGCATGCTGTCAATTAACTTCTGGGCCACCTGCCTCTTGAGGATTGACCACAAGTTCTCAATGGGATTAAGGTCAGGGGAGTTTCTTGGCCATGGACCCAAAATATCGATGTTTTGTTCCCTGAGCCACTTAGTTATCACTTTTGCCTAATGGCAAGGTGCTCCATCATGCTGGAAAAGGCATTGTTCGTCATCAAACTGTTCCTGGATGGTTGGGAGAAGTTGCTCTCGGAGGATGTGTTGGTACCAGTCTTTATTCATGGCTGTGTTCTTAGGCAAAATTGTGAGTGAGCCCACTCCCTTGGCTGAGAAGCAACCCCACACATGAATGGTCTCAGGATGCTTTACTGTTGGCATGACACAGGACTGATGGTAGCGCCCACCTTGTCTTCTCCAGACAAGCTTTTTTTCCGTAAGCCCCAAACAATCGGAAAGGGGATTCATCAGAGAAAATTACTTTACCCCAGTCCTCAGCTGTCCTGTACCTTTTGTAGAATATCAGTCTGTCCCTGATGTTTTTCCTGGAGAGAAGTGGCTTCTTTGCTGCCCTTCTTGACACCAGGCCATCCTCCAAAAGTCTTCGCCTCACTGTGCGTGCAGATGCACTCACCTGCCTGCTGCCATTCCTGAGCAAGCTCTGTACTGGTGGTGCTCTGATCCCTCAGCTGAATCAACTTTAGGAGACGGTCCTGGCGCTTGCTGGACTTTCTTGGGCGCCCTGAAGCCTTCACAACAATTTAACCGCTCTCCTTGAAGTTCTTGATGATCTGATAAATGGTTGATTTAGGTGCAATCTTACTGGCAGCAATATCCTTGCCTGTGAAGCTCTTTCTGTGCAAAGCAATGATGACGGCACGTGTTTCCTTGCAGGTAACCATTGTTGACAGAGGAAGAACAATGATTCCAAGCACCACCCTCCTTTTGAAGCTTCCAATCTGTTATTCAAACTCAATCAGCAGGACAGTGTTCTCCAGCCTTGTCCTTGTCAACACTCACACCTGTGTTATCGAGAGAATCACTGACATGTCAGCTGGTCCTTTTGTGGCAGGGTTGAATTGCAGTGGAAATGTGTTTTTTGTGGATTCAATTAGTTTGCATGGCAAAGAAGGACTTTGCAATTAATTGCAATTCATCTGATCACTCTTCATAACATTCTGAAGTATATGGCAATTGCCATCATTCAAACTGATGCAGCAGGCTTTGTGAAAATGTATATTTGTCATTCTCAACTTTTGGCCATGACTGTACACATTGGTCTTCAACACATCGCTTGCGCTGCCCATATGTGCTGCTAATATTTGCTTATCACTGAAAAGCTCTCAATTTCCTGAAACTCTTGTCCAGTCCACTTATTAGTCAGATTTTAGTCACACAATCTTGTATAGTCTCATTTTTGTCAACAAAAAAAATATTCATCTTTTTTTTTCTGGGTCTATTTAGTCATCTAGTATTGTCAATTATCACAAAAAATGTGTTTGACAAATATTTTAATAACTTTTTATTGACAAAGAACTGGCGTATGGTTGGCAGATGACCATGTGTACACACACACATCCATTAATATACAGTACTGGGATTTCAGCACAGGCTAGCTTTAAAAAAATAAAACATGTTTTTGCTGTTTTGGGGGCCCTTGAAATGGCCTGGCCCCACCCTTAATCTCACTCACAGAGAGGGAAGGTGGGGTCTGGGCCTGTGCACTTCCTGCCTGTAGCAATGTGCAATTACACAGAATCGCATTTCAGTTCATTTCTACATTCTCCCATTTTTATAACAACACAGGGTAGCTCTCTAGGGGCCTCCTGTGGAGTTGTTTGGATGGAGAGCCTGTGCATTCCATTCTAAATCTTGATTCCAAACACAGCTGGATGAGTTCATTATTACTTCATTTTGACGCTTTCAGCAGAGGTGGAGATAATCTGAGCAGGTGGTGTGATTGAACTCTATCCATTAGGGGGAGCAGGTGGTGTGATTCTGCCTCAAGAGAAGCTTTCACCATAACTGACTTGATGGTGGAAAGGAAACAGTACCTTGCCAAACAAATGTCAAATCAGTTTATTTGTTGTCTACACAGATTTGCAGGTGTTATGACAGGTGCAGCAAAATGCTTATGTTACTATCTCCAACCGTGCAATAGAATGAGCTACGTGTATTCAGACCCTTTGACTTTAACACAGTTTGTTACATTACAGCCTTGTTCTAAAATTGAGGAAATTGTCCCCCCCCCCCCCCACAATCTACACACAACACTCCCCCAAAAATGTTTTTTTTTAGAAATGTTTGCAAATGTATTAAAAGTAAACATATAACATTTACATAAGTATTCAGACCTTTACTCAGTACTTTGTTGAAGCACCTTTTTGGCAGCGATTACAGCCTCGAGTCTTCTTGGGTATGATGCTACAAGCTTGGCACATCTGTATTTGGGGAGTTTCTCCCATTCTTCTCTGCAGATGCTCTCAAGCTCTGTCAGGTTGATGCACAGCTATTTTCAGGTGTCTCCAGAGATGTTTGATTGGGTTGAAGTCCGGGCTCTGGCTGGGCCACTCAAGGACATTTAGAGACTTGTCCTGAAGCCACTCCTGCGTTGTCTTGGCTGTATGCTTAGGGTCGTTGTCCTGTTGGAAGGTGAACCTGTAGCCAAGGTTCTGAATACTTATGTAAATAAGGTATTTATTTTTAGCAAAAAAATCAATACCGGTTTTTGCTTTGTCATAGGGTGGTGTGTGTAGATTTGATGGGAGGGGGGGTCAATACATTTTAGAATAAGGCTATAACATTACAAAATGTGGAAAAAGTCAGGACGTTTGAATATGTTCCAAATTTGCAGTATATACACAGTGAGTTAACTGTATATAAACAGAATGAGGTGACCAGCCTTCAGACTACATACGGTACATGGGTAATTAGTTTCAAGGTGCAGTGTACCGGGCAAGTAGCCGGCTAGGCATGGCTCTTCAACAGTCTGATGGCCTGGTGACAGAAGCTGTTTCACAATCATTAAGCCATTATGGGGTGTAGCTACTTCAGTATTCGGAAATGATTGGGCGATTTTTAGGGAAGACAAAAGTTCTTACTTCCTTTAAAATGGTTACTGTGGATTCTCCCTGGGTTGCCATGGCAATGCTCTGATAACTAAAAGCAAGGCTACTCCCTGCTGCCACTAGAGGGTGACCTGTTCTGTGTGTGTGTGGTCACTCTGCAGTGGCCTGTTCTGTGTGTGTGTGTGGTCACTCTGCAATCTCACTGTATTAGACTGTTTCCTTTTAAGGAATAGCCGCCTACTCCGCTGTCCAGATTAAGACTGTGACCCTTGGTCTACATACACTTCTCTTTCTGGGCAAAGTGCAACAAACTAGGAATGGAGCTCCTTTTTCAAGCATGTTTTAGCCACAAATATTTTAGAAAGCATTTTGTATGTACTTTGTAGAAAGTGTAACCAATATTTTCTGAGATTGTTGTGATTTAAATGATAAACTTGTACATTGTGAATTTAGAAAGTATTAAAATCAACCCTTACTATGTTGTTTCTCGTCCACTAACAACACTGCTCCTCTGTGGTTATCCCATAGGTTTATCAGAGGAGAGCCAGGTGCAGACTCCGGCCTTCACAGACGCAGTGAGGCTCTACCGCCAAGCCCACGGGCAGTATGGCACCTGGGAGATGATGTGTGGGATCCCCTCACAGGTCAGCATGCCACAGCGAATGACAGTCTGTGTCACATGTGCTGGTCTGATCTGTATGTGTCTCATTGGTGGTGTTATAGGGCGCTATGAAGGAAATCCACTGTTTGGTTATAGTGCGAAAACACACACACACACACACACACACACAGTGACACCACTCTCTGCCCTGTCTGCCTCCCATTCTGCTGTCCAACAGGGGGTCAGGGCCCAGTGAGTTCATGCCTACAGGATTGTGTCACCAGGGCAGGGGCCATAGTGACATCAACTCGCAGCTGGACTGTGCATCTCTAATGATATGCTATTCCCTATGTAGTGCGCTATAGGCCTTGGTCAAAAGTGCTGCACTGTATAGGATACCATTTGGGATTCATCCCTGTATGCTTCCTGTTGCTGTTCACTCTGGGGTTGCTGAGTCATACTGATGGTTATTTTGCTGACCAGGCCAGGGCTCTGACTGTAGGTCATACAAATTGTGGAGCATGCGGAGCACCCAGATTCTGGTGAATAAGACTACGGATTTCGTATCACTATGGAAAAATGGCTGTCGGGTCTCATACAAATACTTTTGGACAGCTGAAGCAAGCTTCAAGGAAATGGTCCTTTCAAATTGTCATCTGTAACACATGAATCCACCTATGTGTTGTGTATCCCTCCTGTAGATTCTGGCCAACCTGGTGATGGAGACTCTTCTCCCTGAGCTCAGGGATCTGATCTCCCCTCGACTCAAAGGCAAAATGCACGACAGGCAGAGGAACTGGATGCTAGTAAGTCCCATCTCTCACCCAACAGTCCAAGTACACCTTTATATATTATACCAAGCAAGCGAAGAAATATCTTACCCCTTAGCTTCTGTGGTTCCTGTTTTGACATGAGTCCCTGTGTTCCCCTGCTATGTACCTGATGGGTGGGCTTTACGCCAACATCTTCAACCTGTTTGTGTGTCTTTTCAAAAGGGCTGGGATCAAGGAAGAAGATGAATTTCTTTTGACTGCAAGGAAAAGGGCTCAAAGTATTCTTCTGTGTCCCCATGCAGGTCTGCGACGCGGTGTATGGTCTGGTGGTGAGGCAGGCCCAGGCCCAGTACGAGGCTGTGGTGCAGAGCTGTGAGGCCCGACGCCCTACTCTAGAGGCCTCCATACGCACAGACATGGACCAGATCATCACCTCCAAGGAGCACGTCGCCAACAAAATCAAAGGTGAGCCATCGGTGACCTCTGCTGTTAGTTCTGTGGACGACTCTTCTCCCCTTTTCATTGTCCTATCTCTATCAAAATAAAGAAATATCACACATATATTTAAGAGGATGAGCCCTCCACAGAAGAATGAAGTTGACCCTAGTCCTAGAAACTGACCCAAGGTCAGTTTTTCCAACCACCTCGTGCGTGTGCGTGTGCGTGTGCGTGTGCGTGTGCGTGTGCGTGTGTGTGTGTGTGTGTGTGTGTGTGTGTGTGTGTGTGTGTGTGTGTGTGTGTGTGTGACTTTTTTACAATTATTACTGCACAATAACAAAATAAGGTTACCCAGTAATTTATAATACAGAAATGTTCTTTTCATGCTACCCACAACCCCACCCAACTTCTCATCTACCTTCTCAGGCACAACCCTACCCAGACATCTCTTCCCTATGGCTGGGAGAAGAGCAGACACATTTATAAACAAATAATAACACACAGACCTACAGTAAAATTACAATACAGTTATATGCATACGAAAAAACAAGTCATGAATTTTGTTGGAGTGAACTCATCTGACGTCTCTGCCCAATAAGGGCAACTTGGAACAGTAACTGGTCAATTCCAGTAGCTTCAGTGCACAGTGGATCATAGTCCTCCATGTCTGGTCTGCATGTTTATCTGTGAGTCCACAGGTATTTACCAACAGATTGACAGGTGATTTTCACAGCCACATATGGCTCGATTCAATCCGTAACGCGGAAAAGTTCAGCGTGATTTGAAAAGGAAAGGCATAATGTTTTCGCATTAGCGGAGACTGCATTCCCTTTAAACGCTGCATATGTCATCTCAATCAGAAAATACCTTTACATTTCAAGCGTGCAATCTGTATAGCAGCGACGCAGATTCAGTAGAGCCCTCCTTTAACAGGTTAATGGTGTGTGACAGCGTGTGTCCATCGAGTGGAACGCAGGAAGACTAGCAGCATTCCACAGTTATGAGGGTGACTAAACCTTACCATTACAGTCTGACAAACCTGCTGTCAGAGCGATGGCTCTGGTCATGGACAGGAGCTGAATTCCTTTGGATGACTCGTATCTTCAGAAAAGCACGTGTGTCACAGTAGAACTTCTGCCAGTTTCTAAAGTTATCTAGCCTTGCCCACTCTTTGTTGACATTCTCTCTACTCTGTCACAGCGGTGGTGCTGCCTAAGGCAGAGAAGCTGCTGACGGTTAGTATCCAGCCCTACATCAGCTCTATCCTGGAGGCCCTGATGGAGCCCACCAGCCGAGGCTTCTCTCAGGTCAGAGACGTCTTCTTCAGAGAGCTGGTGGACTTGAGCAAGAACACACTGAATGACGCCACCAATGAGAAAGTGGGAGAGGTGAGAGGGCTCAGCTTCTGATTATAAGCCTAGTGAAACTGCATCTCAGGTTCGCGGCTTACACTATAGGTTTCCATAGAACAATGCAGTGATTTTACATTTGTAATTGTATTTGGGATACAGACATGTGTAAAATGAATGACTAGGTTGTATCGTTCTACCCTTTTGGCATATTGTGTGTGTGTGTTCTGTGGGGACTATAGTAAGTATACTAGGTCAATGCCCAGTCTCTCTCTTTTTATTCCCCCCATCCTCAGCACATGGAGAAGATCTCTATGCTGGCGTTCCACCCGGTGAAGATGCAGAGCTGCTATGAGAAAGTAGAGGACCTGAGTCTGGATGGCCTGCAGCAGAGGTTCGATGTCTCCAGCCCCTCTGTGTTTGTCCAGAGAGCACAGATTCTCATGAGAGAGGTAAAACTACTCCTACACATTAATGAGGCCTTGTCCCGGCCAGAATGGCCCATAGGGTAGTAGATGATCTCATGTTTTTGTAATGTGGGGCAGCTCCATGTACAAGTACACCACCTGGACAGGATACTCGTCTGTCTTCCTACACATTATTACATGCTGCAAAATGTGACACGGCGTCTTACTGCTGATTAGTTTTTCAATGAGCTGATAGTTAGAGCTATCACACACACAGTATGTTACAACTAGTCCTCAGAATATGGTACTGATTCAATAAGTGCTCATGTCTCCTTTTGAGTTCCTGCTGGTGACTGCTGAAAGGATGCGGTCTGCAGGTCTCTGTGGTGGGTGGTTGTGCTGTTTTGTCTGAGGTCCTCAGATCTACAGGGCGTTCTTCATTGTTGTGGTTGGAGAACAAGCACATTCTGGTCAGCGAGTGGTGGGGCTTTGGTTGGCTGGCTGGTCTCTATTGACAGGCTGTAAGTTTAGGGAAAGCGATTCTGGAGCCATGTATTCACCTCCCAGTGTGTCCCCCATTGTGAAACACGTAGTCTGCCCTCTTTGTAGTGGCCATAAGCTGCTGGGAGTCAGACTTCTCAAGTAAAACAATGGAGCGTTTAACTTTGCTTTGCATCCAAGATTCTGTATATAATTCAGATGTACAGTAGTTCAAATCTTCCGTCAGTGTTCGGAGCATGCTTTGTGTAGAATGAAAGGAGGGGTTGTATTGGACAATATTCCACTAGTATACAGTAGAAAGATTTTATATTCTGTAACTCTACACTTACGAAGGAATTGTTGGGAAGATAGTGCCCCCTTGTGGTAAATGTGTGGGCATTTTCTCAGCTAGATTTTTGGAAATTCTGCAAGTATCTTGTGTGAATGTTGCTGTTATGTTTACTATATATCTTTTGAATATCTTATCCAACTTGCCACTAAGCTATTCCCTATTCTAATGTTTGTCTGTGCAGCAAATGGACGATGCGGTATACACGTTTGAGCAGATCCTCCACCAAAGTCTGGAGGACCAGGGGCCAGAGGGGCTCTGTAAGAACATCCAACGCTGCCAGGACCGGGTCATCAAGGTAAGACAGGAAAGGGTTGGCCCTGCTGCCCGCCATGGCACAGTGATGGGCAGAGGAAGGGTGGGGAAATAGGATTGATACTACACACACTTTCTCATTTTCCTGTTGTATGGAAAATCCTACTATAGGAAACCAAGAGGGGATTTAGTTGATTTGTTTGTTTGACGTTTTAGCTCTGAGGTCTTTCTCAGTGATGCACTATATACTCTTATGGTGATTCCCAACTTCTTCTGACTTTCGTTTCCCTCATTTATGTCCCCCTCTCTCTCCTCAGAAATTTGACTATGACAGCAGCACAGTCCGGAAGAGGTTCTTCAGAGAGGCTCTTCTTCAGATCTTCATCCCTTACATGCTGAAGCAGCTCACTCCCTCTTTATCCCCTGTAAGTCTATCAGCTATATACCGGCTGTTGGAACACTTCACATTCTAGTTTGACAGTGTGACTAGACATACACTGTTGGGTGAAATTCATACATTATGAGTGCGTTTGTAAATTCACTCTGGAGTGCTAGAGTGCATTCTGGGCGTTCGTAAATTCAGAGTGTTGTCAGATTGTCCATTAGTAGATTCATAGCGTTTCGCTCTCGGAGCGCACACTGGACGCTCTGGCCGAGGAGTAGGGTGGATCCGAGCGTTCTGACCTCACAACAGCAGTCAAGCACCCAAGCTAACTGGCTAAAGTTGGCTAGCTACATCCAAACACAAATGTGAGAACACCTCACTCTGACCATTTGACTTGCCCTAGCAGAGCTGGTTAGGCTGTTTTCATGTTATCTAGCGTGTTGGTAACTGTGCTGCTGGCAACAATTAAACATATATATTTTTTTACTGACACTGGTCATATTTAATGGGTGCTGCGCATTCGTAAAATCATCAGTTATTCTGCGCTCTGGCACACAGGAGAGAGGGCTCTGAAATCCGAGTGAATTTATGAACGCAACCAATGTACTGTGTGAAACTGACATTACACTTCCATGCGATGGCATTCTCTTTGTCATTCATTGTGATAAGTTATTCTCTCTTTGCATGTCTCCCCTGAGTGAGTGATTCCTTTGGGTTCTAATACTTTTTCCTCTGGTGGCCAGGAGCTGCCTCGTTTCCAGGAGCTGATCTTCGAGGACTTTTCTCGTTTCATCCTGGTGGAGAACATCTTTGAGGAGGTGGTGTTGCACTCTGTCATGAAGGACATCATGATGGGTGAGTCTCGCAGCTTAAACAGTGGCTGGTGTCCTTAATGGCACGTTATTCCCTTTGTAGTGCATCACTATGGGCCCTGGTCAATAGTAGGAAAAGGCTATTTGGGACTCGGAAGTATCCTTCTCTTATTAAACACGAAAACAAGGTTTTAATTGAGAAACAAGCATTGGTCTGAATTCACATGAGCACCACACTGCCTACTTGACCTATGCTCTACCAAGGTTTTCCACCACACTGCCTACTTGACCTATGCTCTACCAAGGTTTTCCACCACACTGCCTACTTGACCTATGCTCTACCAAGGTTTTCCACCACACTGCCTACTTGACCTATGCTCTACCAAGGTTTTCCACCGCACTGCCTACTTGACCTATGCTCTACCAAGGTTTTCCACCGCACTCTCTACTTGACCTATGCTCTACCAAGGTTTTCCACCGCACTGCCTACTTGACCTATGCTCTACCAAGGTTTTCCACCGCACTGCCTACTTGACCTATGCTCTACCAAGGTTTTCCACCGCACTGCCTACTTGACCTATGCTCTACCAAGGTTTTCCACCGCACTGCCTACTTGACCTATGCTCTACCAAGGTTTTCCACCACACTGCCTACTTGACCTATGCTCTACCAAGGTTTTCCACCACACTGCCTACTTGACCTATGCTCTACCAAGGTTTTCCAGCACACTGCCTACCTGACCTATGCTCTACCAAGGTTTTCCAGCACCCTGCTTTGACTTTTTTACCTATCAATAACCCTTATGCAACACCGATACGAATAACTGAGAGCAAAGACAAGAAAACAACCAACATATGTCAACATTTGAACGTGTACTTTAGTGCAATATTCATTGTGACATTGTCATTGTGACATTTTAGTGCAACAGTGAATCAATTTACCTTTTTCCCAAAAAACATTTCAGTCATTTTGATTTGTCTTTTTTGTCAACTTTTCTTTTCTTCCTAGAGTCAGTTGTACTGCTTCTCCTCACCCCTTAGTGACTTGTCTTTTCTTCCTAGAGTCTGTTGTACTGCTTCTCCTCACCCTTAGTGACTTTTCTATTTTTCTTTCATTGGCTTTTCCAATCCTTATACCATGGACAGTAGAAAAGGAGATCCTGAAGCACTCAATGTGCAGTTGTACTTTGTATTTCTCACATGTATAGGTAGTGCGTTTGTCACAATGACATCTGTGGAACCGGTGCATCGTGTTGATTGGCCAGTGAGAAGCGTTGTCATATCTTGCCTGATCTTCAACAGTAGCAGCCAGTAGAGATCTCCTTTTGTGACTCAGCGGTTTTCTGCCAAACATTTTCATAAGAGAGCCACTATCCGTGAGAAGGTGAGCAGGTCGATGGTCCCTCCCATAACGTCTCTGTAAAATAAATGTCTGTTTACGAGTGCACTATTGAGAGACCATGCAAAGATGGGCCACCACCACTTCTTAGACCTGAATGAGATATGGTATCTTGAAACCTGTAGGCCGTGAAGTCAACACTTCACATGTGCTCATTATATCAGTTGATGCATTTTGGTTGTGGGACTTTGTCAAAGGCACGTCGCTCCCTGTTCCATCTCTTGACAGAGGTCTCACTGTATTTCTCCTCCATGTTTGTTGCCACGGTGACAATGTTATTGTCTTTTCAACGGACCAGCAACTTGCCTCCTTGGGTCATAACCTCAGAGACTCTCCGGGGTAACTTCATGATGTCCTTCTGTGGCTCGAATGGGACATCAGACGATTTTGCCTCATCGTTCCAGAGCTCCCATATACTCTTTTTGTCATTTCACCGAGTGCAAGCGAAGTGAAGATGTTGTCATGAAGGAACATGCAACCTTGAGGCACCTGAGAGTGCTCTGCAAGACCGAGAACGACACTGGGTCCCTGACCCAACTCAGTCTCAGGGAGGAGAGTATGGGATCCACCATATGGCTCCATGTGATACATGTAACCATTGGATGAGGCAAGGCTCCATAGCTTGCAACCAAAACGGATTGGTTTACCTCTTATTAATTGCTTACATCCATGTCGGCCATAGTATCGGATCATGCTCTCATCAACTGACAGCCATTCCTGAAATGGCATGACTTTGTATGACTGATTGAGCTCGGAGAAGATGGACCTAAGCTTAAAAAAAATGGGTCATCAGTGATCTTTGTGTTGTCAACCACATGAACGGAGGCCATTATTTAATCAAAGCAATTTCTCCGCATTGCATCTGAAATGCTTTCATTGTGTACATCACTGTCAAGTGACCAATACATGTGACTTCTTGGAACAGAGCTGTACACAGATGTGATAAGGATCCCATAGTCGCCCATTGGATCCCATAGCTTTATCAATAAGTGCATCGAGGATGTTGTCCCCACAGTGACTGTACGCACATACCCCAACCAGAAGCCATGTATTACAGGCAACATTCGCACTGAGCTAAAGGGTAGAGCTGCCACTTTCAAGGTGCGGGACTCTAACCCGGAAGCTTACAAGAAATCCTACTATGCCCTGCGACGAACCATCAAACAGGCAAAGCGTCAATACAGGGCTACGATTGCATCATACTACTCCGACGCTTGTCTTATGTGGCAGGGCTTGCAAACTATTACAGACTACAAAGGGAAGCACAGCCGCGAGCTGCCCAGTGACACAAGCCTACCAGACGCGCTAAATCACTTCTACGCTCGCTTCGAGGCAAGCAACACTGAGGCATGCATGAGAGCATCAGCTGTCCCAGACGACTGTCTAATCACACTCTCCGTAGCCGATGTAAGATCTTTAACTAGGTCAACATACACAAGGCAGCGAGGCCATATGGATTACCAGGACGTGTGCTCCGGGCATGTGCTGACCAACTGGCAGGTGTCTTCACTGACATTTTCAACATGTCCCTGATTTGAGTTTTTAACACCAACATGTTTCATGCAGACCACCATAGTCCCTGTGCCCAAGAACACTAAGGCAACCTGCCTAAATGACTACAGACCCGTAGCACTCACGTCCGTAGCCATGAAGTGCTTTGAAAGGTTGGTCATGGCTCACATCAACACCGTTATCCCAGAAACCCTAGACCCACTCCAATTTGCATACCACCCAAACAGATGATGCCATCTCCATTGCACTCCACACTGCCCTTTCCCACCTGGATAAAAGGAACACTTATGTGAGAAGGATATTCATTGACGATAGCTCAGCGTTCAACCCCATAGTACCCTCAAAGCTCATCACTAAGCTAAGGCTCATAGGACAAAACACCTAGCAACATATCTGCCACACTGGAGCTCCCCAGGGTGTGTGCTCAGTCCCCTCCTGTACTCCCTGTTCACCCATGACTGCATGGCCAGGAACGACTCCAACACCATCAAGTTTGCAGATGACACAACAGTGGTAGGCCTGATCACTGACAACGATGAGACAGCCTATAGGGAGGAGGTCAGAGACCTGGCCGGGTGGTGCCAGAATTACAACCTATCCCTCAACGTAACCAAGACTAAGGAGATGATTGTGGACTACAAGAAAAGGAGGACCAAGCACGCCCCCATTCTTATCGACGGGGCTGCAGTGGAGCAGGTTGAGAGCTTCAAGTTCCTTGGTGTCCACATCACCAACAAACTAGAATGGTCCAAACACAGCAAGACAGTCGTGAAGAGGGCACGACAAAGCCTATTCCCCCTCAGGAATCTAAAAAGATTTGGCATGGGTTCTGAGATCCTCAAAACGTTCGACAGCTGCAGCATCGAGAGCATCCTGACTGGTTGCATCACTGCCTGGTACTGCAATTGCTCGGCCTCTGACCACAAGGCACTACAGAGGGTAGTGCGTATGGCCCAGTACATCACTGGGGTTAAGCTGCCTTCCATCCAGGACCTCTACACCAGGCAGTGTCAGAGGAAGGCCCTAAAAATGGTCAGACCCAAGCCACCCCAGTCATAGACTGTTCTCTCTACTACCGCATGGCAAGCGGTACCGGAGTGCCAAGTCTAGGACAAAAAGGCTTCTCAAAAGTTTTTACCCCTAAGCCATAAGACTCCTGAACAGGTAATCAAATGGCTACCCAGACTATTTGCATTGTGTGCCCCCCCAACCCCTCTTTTTACGCTGCTGCTACTCTCTTTATCATATATGCATAGTCACTTTAACTATACATACTACCTCAATTGGGCCAACCAACCAGTGCTCCCGCACATTGGCTAACCGGGCTATCTGCATTGTGTCCCTCCACCCACAACCTTGATCCAACATATCCAGAACTGGACTCAAAGTCAAACTAAAATAAAAAACAGAGTAGAAAGTTAGTTAGAACAAGAACTATGTAGGTGTATAACTACGTGTACACCTAGATGCACCGTGTTATCCCGCCGGTCACTATTGTTACCGTTTACTCATTCTATGACCACACTGAACAAAGTTGAGTAATTGCAAATGATATATCAATACTAGACACCTTAAAGATATGTACCAAATATCTTTGTCCTAACTATCTTAACATACTTTACTAACCTTTTGTTTGGGATCTTTGACGCAGCCATCCTCTTCTCATGGTGCAACCAGGAAGTAAACGGCTCTGGTCATGTGACAATTTACACTAAACATGTGACACTGCACATATTTACTGGAAATGCATTGACACATCATTCAGTAAAAATTTTAGAGCCGTATAACTGTGAGAAAAAAATTACGGTCACTACTGTGACTGATGGGATGAAATAGGTTAAGATGTGAAGGTCAGTCAATCCAGAGAATTTTAAGAACTTTGAAAGTTTCTTCAAGTGCAGTTGCAAAAACCATCAGGCGCTATGATAACTGGCTCTCATGAGGACCGCCACAGGAAAGGAAGACCCAGAGTTACTTCTGCTGCAGAGGATAAGTTCATTAAAGATACCAGCCTCAGAAATTGCAGCCCAAATAAATGTTTCACACTACAATAAAGGTCTTATTGTAAATGTCTATCTACAAACAGTGTAATAATATAATACATACATTTAAAAGCAGGACACTGTGACGTTCATTATCCCTCTGAAGAGTATAAATTAGGCTGTTTGAGAAGGTTTGAATCCTAAGATACCTGCCTATGCGTTGTTTGAAGTACAATAGACCAATAGCTACTGTTGTCGGCCAAAGCTGTGTGCTTAACACTAAAGTAGAGCATGGGTGAAATACTTTCTTAAAATGTATTCATTTTTAAATCTCTACCCGGCACAGCCAGAAGAGGACAGGCCACCACTCAGAGCCTGGTTCCGCTCTAGGTTTCTTCCTAGATTCATCTTAGGGAATTTTTCCTAGCCACTGTTCTTCAACATCTGCATTGCTTGCTGTTTGGTGTTTTAGGCTGGGTTTCCGTATAGCACTTTGACATCGGCTGATGTAAAAAGGGCTTTATAAATACATTTGCTTGAAATAGGCATTGTGGTGCTCGTGAGTTTTTTCTTTTTTGGCTCAAGGCCAATGCCTACTTCTCACTTAACACAAAACATTTTTGTGCTACATTTCCATGGTTTTTACACCGAAAGGTGATTAAACAACATTTCCACATACAAATAGTGTAATTTGCACCTAAAAGTTGTTTTACAAATTTGTGTTTTGTCTCACTTCATTTATTGTCCATGGCCCAGTTTCCCCAAAGCATCTTAAGGCTAATAAGTTAATTAGAAATTTTGAAGGAGCATCGTTAAATCTCAGCTGTTTCCCAAAACCAAAAGGTCAAATGCCAACCATTTTATCTCGAGTTCATCTGTTATCGTCACTGCTGTCTACATCCCTCCTCAGGCCAACACCTCCCTGGCACTCAACGATCTGTACGAGGCTCTAAACAAGCAGGAAATCGTGCACCCAGAAGCTGTACTTTTTGTTGCCAGGGATGTTGCTAAGACACGTGATGCCCAACTTCTAACAGCACGTCTCCTTGGCCACGAGAGGCGCTAAAGTTTTTATACTCTTGCTATTCCACACAAGCGAGCTGACAAGGGCTGAAACATAACATTTGGAAAAAGTCAAGGGATCTGAATACATGTTTTCTCTGAATAAGCTTTCAAGGAAAGCGGGATACCTAGTCAATTGTACAATTGAATCAGAGAGGGGGCTGCCTTAATCGACATACAGTTTTGGCAGCCGGGGAACAGTGGGTTAACTGCCTTGCTCATGGGGAAGATCGACAGTTACTGGCCCAATGCTCTAACCACCTGCCTCCCCTTTATCGTAGTACAATAAAGGTCAAATACACAGCATTTCAAACAGTCTGCAATTACTAGATGAATTCAGGTCACGTGAAATAAGTCTAAATATAAGCCCCACTAATTTCATTATTTTAGAAAATAGTTTTACCTGCTTTTTTGCAGTAATCACTGGTCTGGCTTTGAAGTCTACGGAGATGCACTTCTCGTAAAAAAAATAAGTAAAAAAAACAGAACCATGCATAATGCACATTCACTAATAATGACTAACTTCATGTAGCAGCCATTTATACGCAATGTAGCACAAGACAAACTGAGCGTTACTTTTCCAGAATCATTGTTCATTGATAGTTCTGTTTTAGTAGTGTCTGCTCTTCGTGCAATTTGAGTTTAGACATATAAAGCTTAACTTCTCCTCTACATTAAAATAATGTCTCTGTATTTCTGTGTCCATATGACCCATTCTGTTGGACCAAACCTCAAATGCAGGTAGGGAGTTGAAACCACTTGTCAGAGAGGAAGTTTCACTCTAGACAAAATGTCTAAAATAAGCCCAATGCGTTTCTATGGGCTTATTTTGGACCTAAGCTGGTCGCCCGCCTTTGAGACTACTCCCATTGTTAGGGTGGAGACAGGATCATATCGCCATTATAGTTAGATCAATGTTGTAAATAGGAAGGTGCACACAGCACAGAAGGAGATGATACCAAAAAGACAGCATGAGAACAAGCGAACATAATCACTCGGGGAAAATACAAAAAAAGTGATTCTTGCAATACAGGCATTTGGAATATTGCACAAAAACACATTTTAATTAATCAAATGAATTTGATATCCTGTGACGTGCTCGATAGAAAAATGGTCAGATGAAGCAGAGTCTAGGATACAAGACTGCTTTGCCAGTAAGGACTGAAATATAACTTTGCCAATAACATTGAGAAGTTTACGACCTCCGTCACCGGCTTCATAAGATAGTGCATCGACAACATTTAAAGTTCAAACAAAAGCCCTGGATTAACACTTAGATATGCGCCAAGCTAATGGACAGAGCCACCACATATGGGGCTTTAGCAGCCTGAGGCTAGAGTCATTGCTACGACTGCATACAAGCAGTCCCGCTACGACCTCCACAGATTCATCTAAAATGCAAAAGGACAATACAAGAATAAGGTGAAATTCTTCTACACCGGTTCTGATGCATGTCAAGGACTACAGTCTATTATGAATTATAAAAGAGGACCCAGCCCTGAACTGCCTAATGATGCCTCTACCAGATGAACTGAATGCTTTTTATGCAGTCTTTAACAAAAACAGAGCTTTGCAAGAGGGCCCCCACTGTCCTGGAGGACAGGATGATCTCGCTCTCCGAGGTTGACATGAAATTATTTTATTATTATTATTATTATTATTATTATATATTTTAAACGGATCAACAATCCTAAGGCTGCATTCCGGTGCGTGACCTCGGGGCATGCACAGACCAGCTAGCTGGCGTCTTCACTGACATTTCAGCCCTGTTTCCTGCTGACTACCATCATTGCTGTTCCCAAAAACTCTAAGGCAACTAAGCCGATCCCATGTGGTGATGATACGCAACAACACAGGGAGCCACTCCGAAGGGACTGCGTTCACAATAAGCTTTCCTCAGCTGGACTCCATTCCTGTTTTCCTACTGCACTGTTCTCATGAGATGCGTGAAGTTAAAGTTGCAGAATGTGGGACTTCAGTTCCTGTCTAGTGGAGTACTGACCGATTTTTAGGTTTTTGCTTGGAGTAGAAGTCATTTTCTACTTCTGTCTCCGTCCACGATAATTGAGAAATTCAATAAGCATTTCTCTACGGCTGGCCATGCTTTCCTCCTGGCTACCCATACCCCGGCCAACAGCATAGCACCCCCCGCAACTACTTGCCCAAGCCTCCCCAGCTTCTCCTTCACCCAAATCCAGATAGCAGATGTTCTGAAAGAGCTGCAAAACCTGGACCCGTACAAATCAGCCGGGCAAGACAATCTGGACCCTCTCTTTCTAAAATGATCCGCCGCCATTGTTGCAACCCCTATTACTAGCCTGTTCAACGTCTTTCGTATCGTCTGAGATTCCTAAAGATTGGAAAGCTGCCACGGCCATCCCCCTCTTCAAAGGGGGTGACACTCTAGACCCAAACTGTTACAGAACTAAACCCATCCTGCCGTGCCTTTCTAAAGTCTTCGAAAGCCAAGTTAACAAACAAATCACTGGCCATTTTGAATCCCACCGTACCTTATCCGCTGTGCAATCCGGTTTCCGAGCTGGTCACGGGTGCACCTCAGCCACGCTCAAGGTACTAAACGATATCATAACCGCCATTGATAAAAGACCACTGTGCAGACGTCTTCATCGACCTGGCCAAGGCTTTTGACTCTGTCAATCACCGTATTCTTATTGGCAGACTCAACAGCCTTGGTTTCTCAAATGACTGCCTCGCCTGGTCCACCAACTACTTCTCGGATTTCAGTGTGTCAAATCGGAGGGCCTGTTTTCCGGACCTCTGGCACTCTCTTTGGGGGTACCACAGGGTTCAATTCTCGGGCCAACTCCTTTCTCTGTGTATATATCAATGTTGCTTTTGATGCGGGTGATTCCTTGATCCACCTACGCAGACAACACCATTCTATATACATCTGGCCCTTTTGGACACTTAACAAACCTCAATGAGCTTCAATGCCATACAACACTCGTTCTGTGGTCTCCAACTGCTCTTAAACTCTAGTAAAACTAAATGCATGCTCTTCAACCGATCGCTGCCTGACTGGCATCACTACTCTGGACAGTTTTGACTTAGAACATGTGAACAACTACATACCTAGGTGTCTGGCTAGACTGTAAACTCTCCTGCCAGACTCATTAAGCATCTCCAATCCAAAATTCAATCTAGAATCAGCTACCTATTTCGCAAAAGCCTCCTTCACTTACGCTGCCAAACAACCTCATAAAACTGACTATCCTACTGATCCTCGACTTTGGCGACGTCATCTACAAAATAGCCTCCAACACTCTACTTAGCAAATTGGATGCAGTCTATCACAGTGCCATCTGTTTTGTCACCAAAGCCCCATATACTACCCATCACTGCGACCTCTATGCTCTTGTCTGGTGGCCCTCGCTACATATGTCACCAGACCCACTGGCTCCAGGTCATCTATAAGTATTTTCTAGGTAAAGCCCCACCTTATCTCAGCTCACTGGTCACCATAACACCCACCTTTAGCACGAGCTCCAGCAGGTATATCTCACTGGTCATCCCCAAATCGAACACCTACTTTGGCTGCCTTTCCTACCAGTTCTCTGCTGCATATGACTTGAACGAATTGCAAAAATCGCTTTAGTTGGAGATTTATCTCCCTCACTAACTTTAAGCATCAGCTATCTGAGCAGCTTACCGATCGCTACAGCTGTACACAGCCCATCTGTAAATAGCCCATCCAACCTCCTACCTCATCCCATATTGTTTTTATTTATTTTGTTCTTTTGCACACCAGTATTTCTACTTGCACATCTATCACTCCAGTGTTAATTTGCTAAATTGTAATTACTTCGCTACTATGGCCTATTTGTCTTACCTCTTTACTCTATTTGCACACATTGGATATAGATTTGTCTAATGTGTTATTGACTGTACTTTTGTTTATGCTATGTTTAACTCTGTTGTTTGGCGCACTACTTTTCTTTATCTTGGCCAGGTCGCAGTTGTATGAGAACTTGTTCTCAACTGGCCTACCTGGTCAAATAAAGGTAAAATAATAATAATAAAACGTCTTGTCTCACTCTTCATAAGGGCAACTGGTTCACTTCCTTGTAACGAGTTAGGGTTCAACATAAATCTGAAAAAGAGCACAGAGAATATAATACGTAGGCATCGAGCGAAATTCTCTCATCGTGCTACCAAATAACCGTCATGTTCATAACCAGTGGCTATGGATGAAATGTATAAAAGTATTTGTACAAAACATACAAACATGTATATTTTGAAACACACAATTTGACTAAATGTGTGAACATTTAAAAATGTATGCTTATTTGGGGGAATTTAAACAGTTAACCTGTATTGCAAAAAGTTAATAAATTAAAAACGGTATAGGGTTCTTGGTAACGGACAAACGGATCCTGACGAGAGGGGGAGAGTTGTGTACCTCCAAGTTGATTTGCAAAGTTTTCATTGATTATTGGTGTTCTATTGGCATAGTGATGGGAAGATTTGAATTTAACATCCCGTAGTCTATACTATTTGAATGCGTTATGTATTCGGTGCATGGAAGAGTACTCATGTGCTGTAGCTATGGCCCAGAGTTCTTCCTTACCAAGTGACCTCAGTAGGGAAAACTCCAGGCTGTGTTAAGAGCTACTTCTCCTGTGGTCTGTGTACAATGTCTTAATGTCTCTCTCTTCTTCCCTCTTACTGTAGCTGTCAAGGAGGCAGCAGTCCAGAGAAGACACAACCTTTACAGGGACAGCATAGTGCTGACCAGCAGTGATCCCAACCTCCACCTGCTGGGGGATAACCCTGCCATCGACTGGGCTGGGGAGTATGGGACAGGACAGGAAGAGGTGGAGACTGGGGACAGCACAGGAGGGGCGGCCCAGAGGAGGCGCAGGATGAAGCAGGTAGTCTCTATGATCCAGCTGGATGGCTCTCCCATCCTGGAGTCCCGTCTGGACATCCCCATGGTGGACAGCATTCCTGAGGAGGGAGTGGACCAGCCTGAGGAGGGAGTGGACCAGGACACCGATGCCCCCTCATCTCCAGAGAGGGTCCACCAGGAACCAGCCAAAGTTAATGGAACCAGTCTGAAAGGAAAGAGAAAGGCCCCTCCTCCTCCAGTCCAGCCAGAGAACATTCCATCCCCTGCCCTAACCAATGGCTCTGTCCTAGAAGGTGAGCCGGCGACAATCTTGAGTGAGGCCCCAGAGATACAGACCAAAATCTCAGAAGATTTACCCCAGGGAGATGAGTGTGCGATGAAGTCCACAGAGGCCAAGAGCTTTTTACACGACCCTGAGAGCACAGCGTCATCCATCGAGAGTGCCATACGGGAGATTGACAATGCAGTGCAGGGAGAGGACAGCGAGCCAGCTGTGGAGATAACTGTACTGGAGGCAGTGACAGAAGTTTCACCCTCAAGCCAGGATAGTGTACCCTTTAGCAAAAAGGAGGAATCTTTAAAACCAATTCAGCAGGAGGCTCTGGCACCAACAGCTTTTAGCCAAGAGGAAAGCACTCCTTCCAGTTTAGAGGAGGTATCGTCCTCACTCTCTACTCAGACTGGAGTAGCAGCAACACCCGTAGCAAAAGAGGAGATCCCCACACCAACAACCCTGGACAGCAAGCAAATCCCTGCAGCCATACCAACAGAAATGCCTAAAGCCATACCAACAGCCCTGGAGACGGAGCAAGTCCCTGTCCCAGGACCAATGCCAGGGGAGCTAGAGAGCGCTTCAGTAGTCAGACCAGAGTTGGAACAGGCCACAGTGGATTTGGACTCCCTGTCCCCGCCACATGACAACAGTGGCTTCCAGTCTCTCACCAGTGAGGCAGTGAAGAAGGATGCTGCCCCCAGTACAGAGGGGCCAGAGGCAGTAGAGGTGGTCCCTGAGGCAGGGGGTGATGGAGTGACTGGGGTCCAGTAGGGAACAGCAGAGCGAATGACTGGCCCAGTAGGGAATGGCAGCACAGAACAATGACTCTGAGACCGGAAAGGTGGAGAAGGACTCCAGGAAGGCAGAGAGTCAGTGAGGAATTCATCTTCGTTTAGGCTGTATGTTGGCATTGATTTAGATGTGGGGGGGTTTTCTGAAGACAGGCATATTATACTATATTAACCTAATCTCACAAAAGCATAGACAATTTAATACATGGAAAATGGTTTGTATACAGTAGTTTTCCATTAGATCAACTGATTTGGTTTATACCTTCAAGATAATTCTAATGTTCTAAACATTTTTGTTGTACTAATATTATCTACCAATACTAAATCAGTCTGTACCTTAGGTGGGGCTCAAGTACAACTTGAATGTCTCTTGTTTTTGTGTTTCTATATTTTGACAGACATTCCAACTGATAAAGCATGTGCATTCCATTCAACCCACATTCCAGTTAATAACATGTACATTGTAGTCCGAGTGCCAGATGTTTGTGCGCTCGTGCCAACTCATTGTCACTCATTTCATGCCAAACATGGTTTGATAATGAATGGAATTGACAAGCGCACAAACAAATGTGGGACCAGGCTATGTGTGTATTGCATTGCATTACATCCACACAAGGGGAACTCATTCCATGATCCTTTTTTAGTATATATTCACTGTGTAGTGAATGATGAGGACGATTGAAGGACCCAGTTGTCCTCGTCATGGTGTTCTGTAAATATGAAATCGCACAATTCAGGTGCTGTTCTTGGTTGTGTATACAAAATCTTAGACACCTTCCTAATATTGAGTTGCACCCCCTTTCCCCTCAGATCCGCCTCAATTCGTTGGGTCATGGACTCTACAAGGTGTCATGCGTTCCACAGGGATGCTGACCCATGTTGGCTCCAGTGCTTCCCACAGTTGTCAAGTTGTTTTGGGTGGTGGACCATTCATGATACACACAGGAAACTGTTGAGTGTGGAAAAATCCAGCATCGTTGCAGTTCTTGACACAAAGCGGTGCGCCTGGCACCTACTACCACTTCCCGTTCCAAGATGCTTAAATCTGGTCTTGCTCATTCACCCTCTAAACGGCACACATCCACAATCCATGTCTCAAGGCTTAAACATCTTCTTTAACCTGTCTCCTCCCCTTCAGCTATACCGATTTTGAAGAGGATTTAACAAGTGACATCAATAATTGATCATAGCTTTCACCTGTATTTACCTGGTCAGTTTGTCATGGACAGGACAGGTGTCCTTAATGTTTTATACACTGCGTATAATGTTCAGTGGCATCATTGATTTGTTTAAAGTTTGCTTAGTAAACCCTCTGATCTGCACTGCTGCTCCACCAGTTGGCTTAACCCTGAATCTACATGCTGTCTAGCGTGCTGCTTACCCACGGTGTTAAATTGTATTTCGATTGGACCACGGCAAGGTGTGCAAAGCTAGAGCTAGCCATAGCGAAATAAAAATCTTGAGTATTTATTCCATAGATTCAACGACCAATATGTCCTTGTTATCTTATTGGTGTTTTCTTATTGGTGTTTGTTTGTATGTCCCACTACTTTCATACAGTTGCTCTCTGAAGTTTCCTGTCAGTTTAATATGTCTTATTATCAGAGGACTTCAAATACTTTTGTAATCGTGCTTCAGTCTTCAATAATCTTCTGGGATATTTGATGGAAAGGTGCCTGGGAATCGAGCAATCCTGTCTCATGGAATACAGGAAAACATTGCATTCAAAGTACCTTTTCTATTTTCTATTTCAAATTGTCATTTCAATCTGTCAAATATAATGATAGGCACAACTGTTCTGTTATATCATGGCATGGAAATCATAGCAAAATACAACATCAAATGAGTAATGCTATTTGATATGTCCTTAATATTTTACAAGTTATTATTGATATGACTGGGAATACCTCAGTTCTGACATTGAATGGTTCCTAACAGAAAAGGCCTCTGTACATACAGTATTAAATACATTGTTGGCCCTTTTCACCACCATAGTCATTCGTTTTGCAAAGACTATAGTACAAATTACATATCTTCAGTGCCTTCATTGATATGCATGTTTTTTTCCCCCCCAATTTCCTCCCTTCTATTTATGATGTATTGCACACTGCCTTATGTCCCCAACCCACACTGCCTTATGTCCCCAACCCACACTGCCTTATGTCCCCAACCCACACTGCCTTAGGTCCCCAACCCATCCCGTTTGATGAGGGTACTTTTAGATTTGTTTTACTCAATGTTATACAGCAGACTTATTGATTTCATAAATAATTAAGTATGTTGGTCTGTTATGGTTTTCCTTTGGAACACACAGGTTTGTTAAAGGGGGCAATCTGGGAATTGAAACACAATCGTGGGCATCCTGACACTACTGTTGGCAAACAGGTGAGGGATGGGAATGGAGAAATGTTACCACTCAAATTCCAAAATGGATGTGCCAATCGCAGATTGCCCTCTTTTTAAATTGTTGTTGGGTTCATGTGGAGCAGTATTTAAGCTTGCATTCACATTGACTGTCATAATTCCTCATGTATTTTTCTCCATTGTTTGAAAGCAACGTAATTGTAAACATGGTTAAAAGTTGAAATAAAAACAAATCAATATGGTTAAAATGTACCATTGATGGTCATTCCTTGTGTCCATAGCCCTGTATATGATTGATCTCATTTCTCCAGCCCCATCCCTCCGCATTTGTTCTAAACAGTGGTGGGGTGCCTGCTTTATTGTTTCAACTGCAGATTCATAGTTCACCAGAGATGCATGAACCAATCTGTCTGAAGGGAGACGTAGTAGCCATAGTCTGTTTTTAGGAAATGCCAACTGTAGAGACTACAGGCCTACTACAAATGTATAGTATGTATAACCCACATTAAATAGTGATCTTCCACGAACCAAATGAAAGATCCCTCTTAAAAACGTTAGGTAATATTTCAAGAGACCTTTGTTCAATGTTTTGGATCTCCTATTTGAGCCTTTTATTATGTAACCTTGGTGTCACGTCTTATGCACTTGATGTATGAATCATCAATGTGCACTAATAGAGATTATTTTCCTCCTTGGAAAAAATAGCAAAGTGTTATTTATGAACACAATTTCTTTCAGAACTGGTGGAAAGCACTAGAACTGGGTTCCCCAACTGGTGGGTTAAAAAAAACATTGTTAGACATAAGACTGTAAAAACACCTGCAAATTAGCGCTAACGGATTTTAATTTTGGAAATCTGTTAAAGTATTCCCATGCATAGTAGAGTGAAGTATACAAATCAGTGACATTTAAAATGAGGGAGGGTGATATAAAAAAATGTTTAAAAAAAATCATGAGCATGGCCTTATTTCTATTACTGTCACGTTCTGACCTCTATTTCCTTTGTTTTTGTATTTATTTAGTATGGTCAGGGCGTGAGTTGGGTGGGCAGTCTATGTTTGTTTTTCTATGTTTTTGGGCAGTTCTATGTTTTCGGCCTAGTATGGTTCTCAATCAGAGGCAGGTGTCATTAGTTGTCTCTGATTGAGAATCATACTTAGGTAGCCTGGGTTTCACTGTTTGTTTGTGGGTGATTGTTCCTGTCACTGTGTTTGGTGTCACAGGATAGGACTGTTTTGCGTTTTCACATTTCTTGTTTTTGTTAGTTTGTTCATGTGTAGCGATTTATTAAAACATGAATAACCACCACGCTGCGCTTTGGTCCGCTTCTCTTCCTCCTACAGACGAACGCCGTTACAGAATAACCCACCACAACAGGACCAAGCGGTGTGGTAATGGGCAAAGGAAAAAGCAGCAGCAGGAGCAGCGCGAGGAGGTATGGACATGGGAGGACGAACTAGACGGTAAAGGACCTTGGGCTCAGCCAGGAGAGTATCGCCGCCCCAAGGAAGAACGGGAGGCGGCGAAAGCGGAGAGGCGCTGGTATGAGGAGGCAGCGCGGCGTCGTGGATGGAAGCCCGGGAGTCAGCCCCAAAAATTTCTTGGGGGGGGGGCTAACAGGGAGTATGGCTACGCCAGGTAGGAGACCTGAGCCAACTTCCTGTGGTTACCGGGGGGCTAGAGAGACCGGGCAGGCACCGTGTTATGCTGTGGAGCGCACGGTGTCCCCAGTGCGGGTGCACAGCCCGGTGCGGTACATTCCAGCTCCGCGTATCGGCCGGGCTAGAGTGGGCATCGAGCCAAGTGCCATGAAGCCGGCTCTACGCATCTGGTCTCCAGTGCGTCTCCTTGGGCCGGCTTACATGGCACCAGCCTTGCGCACGGTGTCCCCGGTTCGCCTGCATAGCCCAGTGCGGGCTATTCCACCTCGCCGCACTGGCAGGGCGACCGGGACCATTCAACCGGGTAAGGTTGGGCAGGCTCGGTGCTCAAGAGCTCCAGTGCGCCTGCACGGCCCGGTCTATCCGTCACCACCTCCACACCCCAGCCCTCCGGTGGCAGCTCCCCGTACCAGGCTGTCTCTCCGGCCCATCCGTCCAGAGCCTTCCTCCTCTCCAGCGCTGCCGGAGTCTCCCGCCTCTCCGGCGCTACCAGAGCCTCCCGCCTGTCCGGCGCCTCTGCCGGAGCCTCCCGCCTGTCCGGCGCCGCTGCCGGAGCCTCCCGCCTGTCCGGCGCCGCTGCCGGAGCCTCCCGCCTGTCCGGCGCCTCTGCCGGAGCCTCCCGCCTGTCCGGCGCCTCTGCCGGAGCCTCCCGCCTGTCCGGCGCCTCTGCCGGAGCCTCCCGCCTGTCCGGCGCCTCTGCCGGAGCCTCCCGCCTGTCCGGCGCCTCTGCCGGAGCCTCCCGCCTGTCCGGCGCCTCTGCCGGAGCCTCCCGCCTGTCCGGCGCCTCTGCCGGAGCCTCCCGCCTGTCCGGCGCCTCTGCCGGAGCCTCCCGCCTGTCCGGCGCCTCTGCCGGAGCCTCCCGCCTGTCCGGCGCCTCTGCCGGAGCCTCCCGCCTGTCCGGCGCCTCTGCCGGAGCCTCCCGCCTGTCCGGCGCCTCTGCCGGAGCCTCCCGCCTGTCCGGCGCCTCTGCCGGAGCCTCCCGCCTGTCCGGCGCCTCTGCCGGAGCCTCCCGCCTGTCCGGCGCCTCTGCCGGAGCCTCCCGCCTGTCCGGCGCCTCTGCCGGAGCCTCCCGTCTGCCCGGCGCCTCTGCCGGAGCCTCCCGTCTGCCCGGCGCCTCTGCCGGAGCCTCCCGTCTGCCCAACGCCGCCAGCGCCGCCCGTCTGCCCAGCGCCGCCAGCGCCGCCCGTCTGCCCAGCGCCGCCAGCGCCGCCCGTCTGCCCAACGCCGCCAGCGCCGCCCGTCTGCCCAGCGCCGCCAGCGCCGCCCGTCTGCCCAGCGCCGCCAGCGCCGCCCGTCTGCCCAGCGCCGCCAGCGCCGCCCGTCTGCCCGGCGCCGCCAGCGCCGCCCGTCTGCCCGGCGCCGCCAGCGCCGCCCGTCTGCCCGGCGCCGCCAGCGCCGCCCGTCTGCCCGGCGCCGCCAGCGCCGCCCGTCTGCCCGGCGCCGCCAGCGCCGCCCGTCTGCCCGGCGCCGCCAGCGCCGCCCGTCTGCCCGGCGCCGCCAGCGCCGCCCGTCTGCCCGGAGCCGCCAGCGCCGCCCGTCTGCCCGGAGCCGCCAGCGCCGCCCGTCAGCCAGGTGCCGCCCGTCAGCCAGGGGCCGCCAGTGCCGCCCGTCAGCCAGGGGCCGCCAGTGCCGCCCGTCAGCCAGGGGCCGCCAGTGCCGCCCGTCAGCCAGGGGCCGCCAGTGCCGCCCGTCAGCCAGGGGCCGCCAGTCAGCCAGGGGCCGCCAGTGCCGCCAGTCAGCCAGGGGCCGCTAGAGCCCCTCCGCCCGGAGCAGCTGTCCCTCTGTCCCGAGCAGCTGTCCCTCTGTCCCGAGCAGCTGTCCCTCTGTCCCGAGCAGCTGTCCCTCTGTCCCGAGCAGCTGTCCCTCTGTCCCAAGCAGCCCCTCTGTCCAGTGGGGTCATTGAGAGGGGTGGGCATGGTGAGTAAGCCACGGAGGCGGACAATAAGGCGGACTGAGACAATGGCGAAGTGGGGTCCGCGTCCCGCGCCAGAGCCGCCACCGCGGACAGACGCCCACCCAGACCCTCCCCTATAGGTCAAGGTTTTGCGGCCGGAGTCCGCACCTTTGGGGGGGGGTACTGTCACGTTCTGACCTCTATTTCCTTTGTTTTTGTATTTATTTAGTATGGTCAGGGCGTGAGTTGGGTGGGCAGTCTGTTTGTTTTTCTATGTTTTTGGGCAGTTCTATGTTTTCGGCCTAGTATGGTTCTCAATCAGAGGCAGGTGTCATTAGTTGTCTCTGATTGAGAATCATACTTAGGTAGCCTGGGTTTCACTGTTTGTTTGTGGGTGATTGTTCCTGTCACTGTGTTTGGTGTCACAGGATAGGACTGTTTTGCGTTTTCACATTTCTTGTTTTTGTTAGCTTGTTCATGTGTAGCGATTTATTAAAACATGAATAACCACCACGCTGCGCTTTGGTCCGCTTATCTTCCTCCTACAGACGAACGCCGTTACAATTACAGCATATTGGATGACTGTCATTCATATTCCATTCAACCAGCTCAATGTAACATCAATGGGTTCAGGCTACTACATGATACTAACATTTTCCCTATACCCATGATGACATTGCTACAACCTAGCCTATGAATTAAAGTACAAGGTGCACAGGTCAAGAGACATTTTTGTAATCAAGGTGACCGACGGTGACACATTCAATACCGCCTTGCACACTCTTGCCTGCATCTAGCTGATCTAGGATGAAATCATTAGTCCAACAGTTGCAAATGAGAGTTTCTGTTGAACAAATTCAGGTATCTTCGTTCCATTTTCTTTCCGTTTTAAGAAACATTTTCAACCGAATCGGCGGAATGAATACAGCCCTAATCACATACAAACACAGTTCAATTTCATAGCAGCCACATTCAAACAGCATGAACATTTTGCATGAACACATTGCTTATCGCATCTACGCGCTCTCCTCTCACTTTTTTATTTCGCTTATAGACTTCGGTGCACAACACCGCTCTCTGACCAGGCGTAAAAAACCTTTCCAAGCCAAACCATATAACCGCTACCCATAGCCTGCATTGTCACCATATTAGCTAACGACCTTATTAATGTCATACTCAACATGTCTACCATTTTTATTTATTTGATCTTTTTTTTATCAGGGAGTAATACTGAGATGAAGGCCTCTTTTACAGATGAGCCCTGAAATACATGAATTACAGAAAAAACATCAAAATATAAACACAAAATGCAAGCAGAAAGAAACATCAGTAATAAGGTCCTTAATCAGCTAGAACTAACGCATTCGTAAACCCGCTACAATCATGCAGTACAGTTTCAGTTGGTGGCAATAAATGAAAGCCTTGACTTGGAAGAGTTCCAGTGTTGGATAGCCACAGCCAGCTAGCTAACATAGTATCACTCTGTTTTGAGCCGGGTGTTTGAAAAGTGATAAAAATACAATTAAGTATTGTGCTCTCCCGCTTCATTTTTAAAGAAATTAATTTGTTCAAAACTGTCTTTCCCTACATTTTATCCACTGCAGTCCTAGCTAGCTGTAGCGTATGCTTTCAGTACTAGATTCATTCAATGATTCTTTGATTGGGTGGATAACATGTACGTTTATGCTGCAAGAGCTCTGACAGGTTGGAGGACATCCTCCGGAAGTTATTATTTATGTGTAAGTCTATAGAATGGGGTGAGAACCATGAGCCTCCTAGGTTTTGTATTGAAGTCAATGAACCCAGAGGACGGAAACTATTCTGTCCTCCGGCTACCACATGACGCTACTCTACAGAGTTCTGTTGAGGCTATTGTAGACCTTCATTGCAAAACAGTGTTTTAATCTATTATTTGGTATAGTTTTATCAAAAAATTATAAATGTTTCACTAGATTAATGAAATTCACTAAGGAGGATAGTCTTCGACTTCCTCTTCTGAGGTTTGAAATTATTGTTTTAGTGTCTGCTTCTTGCAGTGAATTTGCAGTTCACAAACTATTTGTAATTATGTTCAGGCCCCCTGACCATCCGCTCAATTAAAATGTGTCCCGGGGCTAAATGTAGTTCATGATCCCTGCACTAGAAGCACTAGTCTAGTGTCTTATGAAATGCACCTTTTTGTATTTTCCTCTTCTGTACTGTCTATTACATTGACTAGATAGCCACGTGACAGCTCTAACAATGGAAATACATGTCCTCAAAGATGGAAGCAGGCGGTAGGAGGCGAGATCAGATGGGGCCATCGTAGCCAAGGAGAGGGCAGATACTCCATAGAGATAGAGGACTCATCTTTGTATCTGTGACATAGTGTCTGTGATCACATGTGCAGCACCATTGAGGCTATCTCCATTTTAATGTAGTCAGTTTTATTTGTCTTCATTGGCTGATTGCGCCCAACTCATAGGAATCCCTACCCAGTTGACTACTTTAAAATAGTGGAAGCCCTCATTGGCAACGTCCATACTAAAATGGGCAATATCCATGATGAGTCCTCTAGCTCTATGAAAAGAGGCACAACTCTGATAAAGTCTTTTATGCAGCATACCACCCTGCATACCACTGCTGGCTTGCTTCTGAAGCTAAGCAGGGTTGGTCCTGGTCAGTTCCTGGATGGGAGACTAGATGCTGCTGGAAGTGGTGTTGGAGGGCCAGTAGGAGGCACTCTTCCCTCTGGTCTAAAAAAATATCCCAATGCCACAAGGCACTTCCCTGTGTAGTGTGCCGTCTTTCGGATGGGACGTTAAACGGGTGTCCTGACTCTCTGAGGTCATTAAAGATCCCATGGCACTTATCGTAAGAGTAGGGGTGTTAACCCCGGTGTCCTGGCTAAATTCCCAATCTGCCCCTCAAACCATCACGGTCACCTAATAATCCCCAGTTTACAATTGGCTCATTCATCCCCCTCCTCTCCCCTGTAACTAATCCCCAGGTCGTTGCTGCAAATGAGAACGTGTTCTCAGTCAGTTTACCTGGTAAAATAACGGATAAAAAAAATATATAAAAAAATATTTGAAAAAATTGCCAAAATGCCACGTGCATCCACTTATATCAGTGCATTTGTAACAAACTAACCATTACGACACTTGTATTCGATCAAATAAACCTCACGTAGCAAATGAGCAATTACATGTTTTGTTGCCAAATTCGACACTCACAGACCTCCATACAAAGATTCCTCACTTCGTGGTATTATTTTCGTGGGCTGAATAAAATCTCTCCCTTCGCCTCTTCCCCTCTGCCTGTAATTGCGGCTATGCGTACGGCACAATGGATTAGGAGAGCGTCGTGACGACATCGTCTACGTACCGCTCTCACCAAAGACCGACAGCTCAGCAATAACAGCCCTCACCGTCGTTTCTTCAAGCTTCACCCAATATAGCGCTCAACTCAATGGGATCCTGCGCAAAACACTGAGGAGACGGCATCGTTCACCATCGCTCTATTACCGAATCTGATAACTACAACTGAGCGCTACTCCGCACTCGGACTACATATATACAGAAGCTGAACACATTTCCTGATTTTCCTTCTGTAGTAAAGGGATGGGGGTATGACCGACCCCCGACTCCCAACTCTGTTCCATCAGTTGTAGGAGCGCTTTGCAGCATGCTATCGCCGAGAAGAGGGGTCGATCACAGGCCCGCCGCTACGATTCTAACCCAGGTTGCTGTCATTGCAATCTTCGTTTCTATGAGCGCTTGTATGCCAGGTAAGAACAACACTTTTAATATGAAGTCGTGCATGTTTTGCAGACATTTATTAAAGTTGATGTGGATGATGTCATATGCTGTCAATTAAAACATATTTGCAGATGTTACCACGTTCCCTAACATATAGTAACATATGATAGGCCTACACCAACTCATGAAAATAAGACTGTTTTCTGACCATAGGCTATTTTAGAATTTAAAAGTGATATTTCAATTGGTGTGTATTCCCATTGTGAATGTTCTGTGTTTAAGCACGTAACTTCAGAGCACCTGTGGTTTCTGTGAGGCTTGTTTTTAAATCCCCCTTCAGTTTTTTGGGGGGGATAGCTCAATTCATAGTGCATAGCACAGACTACACGAGATATTTGGGTCATGTTTCAATACATTCTGTGTATCTGAAATGGTGTATCTCAAACACTGACATATTACCTTGGGGGAGGGGGTGATAAGATGTGACGTATGGCATGTCTGTGGATACTCACACTTGAACAGTAATTACCAGAACCATAAGAAACGGCCGTTACTGACCAGTGACTACATTGCATGATTACCAGAAGGCCGGGAACCTTTATTAGGTTACCATCCTGGACTACACGACTGCAAAATGCATTACAATGATACCATGTATCATATCATCCATATGTAGACCCTTGGACGGACACACACACACTTGACTATAGTGAGGTCATGTATTGTCACCCGTGAGGTATCTTATCTTAGTGGTGAAATGGAAACTGGCTATCAGTAGGCAAGCTGTTCTGTGACACACTCCCCCTGTCAGAGAGACTACCCCTATTCAAGTCATTGGTCAGAGGTACTATGTCCATTCCAGTGATGGTATTTATGCAGTCCTGTGACACATTCCCCCTGTCAGAAAAACCAGCAGAGATCTTCTGTGTATAAAGGGCAAAAATGCATCTAATGATGCACTTTGTTGTTATACGACTGGTCTGAGGCAGTCGGTAAATAACAAGTGTTTGAAAGTGCAACTTTACTAATGATGGTTTTGGGAAACAGCTTGGAGATTTAACGATGCTCCTACGAAGGTTCTAATGATGAGTTTAGCCTTAAGATGCTTTAGGAAACTGTGCCCTGTTTATTTTGCTCCATCCCTAATCTAGCACACCTGATTTAAAAATGGGTTGATAAGCTGAATCAGGTTAGTTACAACTTGGGTTGGAGCGAAAACCCACAGGAGGGTAGCTCTCCAGGAATAGGGTTCGAGAACCCTGTTCTAGGCTGTCCTGTAACACATTCCCTCTGTCAGAGAAACCACAGAAATAGATTCACTAGAATGGGAATCCCTATTCAAGTCAATGGTCAGAGTTTCCCGTGTGGCTCAGTTGGTAGAGCATGGAGCGTTAATGGCTAATTTCTCTGAAGGGGGAAAAAAACTATCAAATTCTCTGAGAATACATTACATAATACGAATAAACAATACTCCAAGCTGCAGCTTCATACTACTTGTCAAACATAATGGATGTTTGGTTCAAATCAGATGTTGATTACTATATGTATTGAATATTATATGAATCCTTCTAAATTGAAATGACCCATGTCAGTGTAAAATGTATCCCAAACAAAAAACATAGATTTCAAAGTTTTTAAATCATACAACTCTATGCACAAGGACAGCTTTTAACAATTTACACTGATCATTTTACAAAAACATTTACTGGAAGAACTGTGCAGATGCAGAATTTAGTAAAATTATTTTGGTAAAATCTTCCTCAGTTTTCTTTGTGTCCACGTTCTCAAAAATATCTGCTCTGAAATAAGATTCAACGACATCTGCAGAAAGAATGGGGTGTCAGCTATGACATGATACATTGACTTTAAAACACTATTTTGGTTATTGAAATGCAGTAAGTGAAGTGGATTTACACCTGCTATTATTTTAATGAGCTCTGCAAGACTAAATTTGATTGGTCCGGGCAAGACCAAATCTGAACCAGTCATTGACATCTACTGACTCTACTGTGCTGACCAAACTTGTGAATCCAACTGTTTGACTACTATGACTTACCCCATTGTAGCCAATACAATTGCAGAAATTCCGTTACCTATTTTATTTATAATTTTTTGTAATGTCGAGTTTTAATCACATAATAATTAATAAACAAAATTGATATCAGTAAAAACATTAATTCATAGGTCTATCTTTACTTGTTAGCTCTGTGAACTTTCATTATCCTCCGTCCTCATGAGAGAAATGAGAAAATATCTTAAAGATATGTTTTTTTTGGTAACAGAATTTCAAGGCATAAGGTAATGTTTCTTAAACTTACAGAAGGCAGAAAAATGTAGTCATATTAGCTGGCAGGGGTCTTCAATATTATTGTGTTTTGATGTATTTCTAATACCTTTTACGACTAATACCTTTTCTATCTGACCAGAAGCCTTTGCCAATTCTACATTTTTAGGATGGAAAATGGGTAAACTATATGTATATTTGTGTGTGTGTGTATGTATATATGCCAAAACATGTAGCTTTCATTTGACACCCAATTTGACATGCTCATATGAACTTCACATGTTGGTGCTCATGGGTTATTTTACATGCCCAATGGCCAATTTAGGTGTAATCAGTTCGGCTTAATGTCTTTTAACAAGATACTGTTGCAGGAATTCTTCTGTTTCTAACTACAGAAACCCTTTCAGAACAATCTGAGAGGTGTCATGGCTTGCTGAAATGAAACTAAGCTGTTGTTAGCTCTTAAGCACAGGTAGCAATGACAGACTGGGGTGTCCTAATTTGCACCCCCTTCCATTTTACAGTGCACTACTTTCGACCAGAGCTCAAAGGGTGGTCAGAAGTAGTTTGCTATATTGGGAATAGGGTGTCATTTGGTACTTAACCTGGGTCTGTGAGCTCTGTGCTGCTGTGGATAGAAGGACTGAGAGGAGAGCGCAGGCTTCTGTTAAGGCTGTAAAATGGAGATTATAACCTGATTATAGTGCCATAGAGGAGAGCACTACAGCTGTATAGTATTCTGCTCCTTAAAAGACATGTGCTGGGCTTGCACTGCCGTCCTGCACACACTCTCACCTTATTGTTTATTCACCTTCTATGTCCAAAAAAGACTGTTTTTAGAGAGAAACATTTTGGCCACGCGGTCATGTTTTAGAGTGAAGCCGTTTCAGACCATTGGGTGACTTTTTGTCCCTGTGCCAGAGGGAGGCCCCATTTGTTAAAATTCAGATATATAATGTGGGTTTGTTTCTCCAGTCATTTGGGTAAGAAATAGGATGCAACCTCTGACTGTTCAAGGAAACCATAGGCGTTGTTCAACTCTTCTTGGAAGAGATGCCACTTGGAATACCAGAAGCACAATTAAAAGGCTATCAATGATAATTGAGAATAAGGGGATTGACATTTTAGTGTTGAGAGAAGAGAACGTTTCTGGGGGAAATCGATTGCTTTGTCGCCGTGGAGATGTTGAATTTGTTGTTTTGCTGATGCCCCAAGAGGAGGAGGGTGGATGAAAGGGGGTAGGAGAGATGGATGAATGAAAAGGTTAGCTGCCAAGGTTTATTAGATGCTGTGAAGCGTAACCGGGGCAACACGACCATTGCAGTTCTGTTTCTTTCCCCGAAGGCGTTGGTTTTGGGAGCGAGACCGAAATTTGGTTCCTTCATCTCACCTGCCTCTTGTTGTCTTACAGGCTCTCACGTCTGCAGAGGTCTTGGCTTTTGCCTCAAAAGGAAGTTCATGGACTTGCTGTTAGACTGGCAGTCCAAGGGCTTTTTTTACACAAACAAATATTTGAAGTAAGATCTGATTTAAATTAAAAAAATGTCATGTATTTCCTGGCCCAGTGTTTTGTTGTTGAATGGAAGTGAATGGAAAATGTCAATCGACTGACGTCACACATGGTGAACTAACTGGCCTGCTTGCTGCCTGTCAGCAGCTTTCAGATCTTATCGTGTCACAAAAGAATGACCAAATGTTAGATTTAGAGGTTCCAAAACCTGTCCTCTGTGCTGTGTGCGTCTTGCATAGCTGCGTTCCCCCAAGTAGTCAGAGTAGCGCTGGCTTGAAGATGAAATCCTGTTGACATGTCAGTAAGATGTTTTAGGCTTTCTGCTGATGTGGTTTGCTGCTGGCACTGGGAGGACCAGCTTTGTTCACTGTGTTTGACTGACTCTTACTGTCTCTTTCTCTCTAGCATATTTCTTTCTCGCTCTTTTGTTCTTTCTGTCTCAATCTCTCTGCTCCATCTCTCACCTAGCTGTTGTTGTGAATAACACCTCTGGTGTTGTAGGTATACTGTATGTTCAATAACTCACTTCACTCTCACAGCTCATCACAGTACTCTCTCTCAAACCATGGTTACGCTTGAACCATCTAGGATGTCATGCATGTCCTGTTTCTAATATTAGATAATTTTTTCAAAGTAACGTAAGAGGACGTTTATAGACTACTTGACATGTCTGAAACCATCTTTGCTCTTCTTGAATCCTCCTTTCTATTCTGAAGAGAGATTATAACCAAAATCATTTGAATGATAGGTTCCTATTTTTGAGAGACTTATATTGTCCATTGCAGAGATCTGTTCCCAGAAACGCTTATATCCTATGAAGATCATTTCAACCACATTCTCAAATGAAGATTTAAATGTATTTAACTAGGTAAGTCAGGGGACCATGTCTAATAATTTAGTCAGGCACTGGAATAGAAGCCTAACTGATTCCCGGCCGCTGTCACACAACCCTGATCAATGGGAATAATTTGAATCAATTATATTTAAGTCTTCATGATTTACTGATATCAGGGATGTTAGTGTGTATTATCAATCATTCATTAGGCTGTATTCTCTAATGCATGAATCTGTTTGACTTAACATTTTAATGTTGATCGGTAAATCAACATTCTAGTAACCAGATGGAAATAACATTATATTTGTGCTTTTAATTCCAAAAACATAAAGGACACTACTACTACTCTGTTTATGAATACTAATTCATCTTATGTCATATTTTCCCATCATGACTAGGGATTGCTTTATGCCCAATCTGGATGAACAGAGGTGAAATAATACGAAGTGCATTAAGAATAGAATGGGAAAAATAAAGTATATTGTAGAGGGAACATTCTTTGTCATATCTTTTTTACATTTATGCCTTAAAAAGCATTTTAAGGGCCTCCCGGGTGGCGCAGTGGTCTAGGGCACTGCATTGCAGTGCTAGATGTGCCACCAGAGACTCTGGTTTCGCGTCCAGACTCTGTCGCAGCCGGCCACGACCGGGAGGTCCGTGGGGCGACGCACAATGATACAGTAAATGAATATGTAGTGTGAAAATAACTATCAGGCTGGCAGCTGGGGCTATCTGTGTTATTATACAATACACTCTGGGGGGGGGGGGGCTCAATGACTTTCAATGGTTCACATGGACTCACGCCTGTAGGTTGTCTCAGGTGAGATCAGATCGCACTCACTACTAGACATTGTTCTGGGAATATTCAATGTCATTACCCTAGAAATAGATTTGATTTCAATGTTCAATACTGCAGACCAAATCACGTCCCCAGTCGACTTTCCCTCCATATGCAGTAGCGATTGAGCCTGGCCACGCGGTTACTTCTGAGCCTGGCCACGCGGTTACTTCTGAGCCTGCAGTATAGCTCGCTCACTGACAAAGTACTTGGAACAATTCTACGTAATACACTTGAGACCATGACCACTAGACACCATATATGCAGGGCTAACCGTAGCCTATTCTGAGACCATGGCCACTAGACAGATACTTTTGGTTATGTACTGTATGTGGACACTTGGACATCTCATTCCACAATCATGGGCATTAATATGGAGTTGTTCCCCCCACTCTTCTGGGAAGGCTTTCCACTAGATGTTGGAACATTGCTGCAGGGACTTGCTTCCATTAAGCCACGAGCATTAGTGAGGTTGGGCACTGATGTTGGGTGACTAGGCCTGGCTCGCAGTCGACGTTCTAATTCATCCAAAAGGTGTTCGATGGGGTTTATGTCAGCGCTGCGTGCAGACCAGTCAAGTTCTTCCACACCGATCTCAACAAACCATTTCTGTATGGACCTCGCTTTACACAGGAGCATTGTCATGCTGAAACAGGAAAGGGCCTTCCCCAAACTGGTGCCACAAAGTTGGAATGGTCTACAATGTCATTGTATGCTGTAGCGTTAAGATTTCCCTTCACGGAAACGAACTCTTTTCTCTGTATATATCGATGTTGCTCTTGCTGCTGACGATTCTCTGATCCACCTCTACGCAGACGACACCATTCTGTATACCTCTGGCCCTTTGGACACTGTTAACAAACCTCCAGACGAGCTTCAATGCCATACAACACTCCTTCCGTGGCCTCCAACTGCTCTTCAATGCAAGTAAAACTAAATGCATGCTCTTCAACCAATCGCTAGTCTGGATGGTTCTAACTTAGAATATGTGGACAACTACAAATACCTAGGTGTCTGGTTAGACTATAAACTCTCCTTCCAGACTCACATTCAGCATATCCAAAATTAAATCTAGAATCGGCTTCCTATTTCGCAACAAAGCATCCTTAACCTCATAAAACGGACTATCCTGCCGATTCTTGACTTCAGCGACGTCATTTACAAAATAGCCTCCAACATTCTACTCAGCAAATTGGATGTAGTCTATCACAGTCCCACCCGTTTTGTCACAAAAGTCCCATATACCCACCACTGCGACCTGTATGGCTGGCCCTCGCTTCATATTCGTCGCCAAACCCACTGGCTCCAGGTCATCTATAAGTCTTTGCTATGTAAAGCCCCGCCTTATCTCAGCTCACTGGTCACCATAGCAGCACCCACCCGTAGCACGCGCTCCAGCAGGTGTATATATATATATATATATATATATATATGTCACCCCCCAAAGCCAACTCCTCTTTGGCCTCCTTTCCTTCCGATCATTGCACCTGTACATAGGCCATCTGTAAATAGCCCACCCAACTACCTCACCCTTATTTTTTTGCTCCTTTGCACCCCAGTATCTCTACTTGCACATTCATCTTCTGCACTAGAGGTTGACCGATTAATAGGAATGGCCGATTTAATTAGGGCCGATTTTTCAAGTTTCCATAGCAATCGGTAATCAGCATTTTTGGACACCGATAATGGCCGATTAGATTGCACTCCACGAGGAGACTGCGTGGCAGGCTGACTACCTGCTATGCGAGTGCAGCAAGGAGCCAAGGTAAGGTGCTAGCTAGCATTAACCAACAATCAGTCTTAACATAATCACTAGTTAACTACACATGGTTGATGATATTGCTAGTTTATCTAGCTTGTCCTACGTTGCATATAATCGATGCGGTGCCTGTTAATTTTTCATTGAATCACAGCCTACTTCGCCAAACGGGGGATTTAACAAGCGCATTCGCGAAAAAAGCACTGGTGTTGCACCAATGTGTACCTAAACATAAACATCAACGCCTTTCTTAAAATCAATACACAAGTATATATTTTTAAACCTACCTTAATATTGCCTGCTAACATTAATTATTTTTTAACTAGCGAAATTGTTCACTTCTCTTGTGTTCTGTGCAACAGAGTCAAGGTATATGCAGCAGTTTGGGCCGCCTGGCTCGTTGTGAACTGTGTGAAGACCATTTCTTCCTAACAAAGACAGCCAACTTTGCCAAACGGGGGATGATTTAACAAAAGCGCATTTGCGAAAAAATCACAATCGTTGCACGAATGTACCTAACTATAAACATCAATGGCTTTCTTAAAATCAATACACAGAAGTATATTTTTTATTATATTTATTATGACATAACATTGAAGGTTGTGCAATGTAACAGCAATATCTAGACTTATGGATGACACCGTTAGGTAAAATATGGATCGGTTCCGTATTTCACTAAAAGAATAAACATTTTGTTTTTGAAATTAGTTTCTGGATTTGACCATATTAATGACCTAAGGCTCGCATTTCTGTGTGTTGTTATATTATAATTAAGTCTATGATTTGATAGAGGAGTCTGGCTTAGCGGTGGTAGGCAGCAGCAGGCTCGTAAGCATTCATTCAAACAGCACTTTACTGCATTTGCCAGCAGCTCTTAGCAATGCTTCAAGCATTGCGCTGTTTATGACTTCAAGCCTATCAACTCCGGAGATTAGGCTGGCAATACTAAAGTACCTATTAGAACATCCAATAGTCAAAGGTATATGAAATACAAATGGTATAGAGAGAAATAGTCCTATAATAACTACAACCTAAAACTTCTTACCTGGGAATATTGAAGACTCATGTTAAAAGGAACCACCTGCTTTCATGTTCTCATGTTCTGAGCAAGGAACTTCAACGTTAGCTTTTTTACATGGCACATATTGCACTTTTACTTTCTTCTCCAACACTTTGTTTTTGCATTATTTAAACCAAATTGAACATGTTTCATTTATTTGAGACTAAATTGATTTTATTGATGTATTATATTAAGTTAAAATAAGTTCATTGTTCATTCAGTATTGTTGTAATTGTCATTATTACAAATATATATATAAAAATATCGTCCGATTTAATCGGTATCAGCTTTTTTGGGTCCTCCAATAATCGGTATCAGTGTTGAAAAATCATAATCGGTCGACCTCTATTCTGCACATCTATCACTCCAGTGTTTAACTGCTAAATTGTAATTATTTTACCATTATGACCTATTTATTGCCTTACCTCCCTAATCTTACTTCATTTGCAAACACTGTATTAAGACTTTTCTATTGTGTTATTGACTGTACGTTTGTTTTTTCCATGTGTAACTCTGTTGTTTGTGTCGCACTGCTTTGCTTTATCTTGGCCAGGTTGCAGTTGTAAATGAGAACTTGTTCTCAACTGGCCTACCTGGTTAAATAAAGGTGAAATCAAAAAAAAATCTTAGGCTGCTCAGCCGTGGAAACCCATTTCATGATCTCCAGACGAATAGTTATTGTGCTGACATTGCTTCAAGAAGCAGTTTTGAACTTGGTAGTGAGTGTTGCAACCGAGGACAGATGATTTTTACACACTACGTGCCGTTCTGTGAGCTTGTGTGGCCTACCACTTCGCGGCCGAGCCGTTGTTGCTTCTTGACATTTCCACTTCACATAACAGCACTTAGTTGACCAGGGCAGCAATTTGATGAACTGACTTGTTGGAAAGGTGGCATCCTATGACAGTGCCACGTTGAAAGTCACTGACCTCTGCAGTAAGGCCATTCTTCTGCAATTTGTTGGCCGCTAGACGCATAGGGCCAACAGTAGCCCATTTCAGGCCAGTTCCAAAACCAAGAGACATGTTCAAACAAGACATTGCTCTTTTGCAGCCCCAACCAGCAACTCGACAAACAGAGAACATTTTGAGAAAATGTGACAGAATAATTACATTAGAGCACTGAGCTACATTATGACTCATATTTGTGTTGCCCTTGTGTCCTGGGTGCATCCCAAACGGCACTGGTCTGAAGTAGTGCAGTATACAGGGAATAGAGTGCCATTTGGGACGCATATTAGTTTCAGATTAAGGGGAGGAGGAGGAAAGAGCAGGGGGGGAAATTTTACAGGACCAGCTCACATTTGTTTACATCCCTGTTACTGAGCATTTCTCCTTTGTCAAGATAATCCATCCAACTGACAGGTGTGGCATATCAAGAATCTGATTAAACAGCGTGATCATTACACAGGTGTACCTTGTGCTGGGGAAAATAAAAGGCCACTAAAATGTGCAGTTTTGTCACACAACGCAATGTCACAGATGTTTTGAAAGAGCGTGCATTTGACATGCTGACTGCAGGAATGTCCACCAGAGCTGTTGACAGAGAATTTATTGTTAATTTCTCTACCATAAGCCTTCTCCAACGTTGTTTTAGAGAATTTGGTGGTACGTCCAACCAGCCTCACAACCACAGACCACGTGTAACGATGCCAGCCCTAGACCTCCACATCCAGCTTCTTTACCTGCAGGATCGTCTGAGACCAGCCACCCAGACAGCTGATGAAACTGAGGAGTATTTCTGTCTGTAACAAAACCCTTTTGAGGGGGAAAAACTCATTCTGATTGGCTGTGCCTGGCTCCCCCTGCCCAGTCATGTGAAATCCATAGGTTAAGGCCTAATGAACTTATTTCTATTTACTGATTTCCTTATATGAACGGTAACTCAGTTAAATCTTTGACATTGTTGCATGTTGAGTTTATATTTTTGTTCATTATAATAACAACCAATACAGAGAGTGAGAACCTCAGGAGGACTGTTTTAATTTACCCTTTAACTGTGGCACTTGCAGAGTACTGCAGATGCGAGATCAATCAAATGTATTTATAAAGCCCTTTATATCCGATGTCACAAAGTGCTACAGAAACCCAGCCTAAAACCACAAACAGCAAGCAATGCAAAGGCAGTAACCTAGGAAGAAACCTAGAGACGAACCAGGCAGAGGGAGAGACACACATGTTCGGTGAACAGTTCATGGTTCCATAGCCGCAGGCAGGACATTTGAAACCGGAGCAGCAGCATCCCGAGTGGCAGCTGCAACCTTTTCTCTGTCTCTAATGTATTGTGTCCTGCTATCAATAGGGAATATATAACTAATATATGCATCACTGGCTTGTGTCATTCAAACCCATATGGTGCCATCAACCACAGCTAGAAGGGACCCAGACTGAAAAAGGTCTCTGCAGTTTTAAATACAATACTTAATGACATTAACTCATTATCTGAGACAGCCTTACAAGAGATGCGCAACGAGGCATGTTGTCACACATACTGCGTGTATAGAAAAAAAAAAAAGATTATCACGGTGTCATGACGTTGGCCTGGGGGTAGGTTCATGACAGTCATAAATACCTCTCCCCCCCCCCTTTCCTCTCTTTTACATTTGCAAACCCCTTGGTTAACATAGAGATTCTGGGAACATCAGAAGGTGAGGGGAAATAAACGATATTCTGGTAATCCGACCAATTGAACATGTGCAGTGTTTCTTAATGAATATGATGTCAGTTTGGTTGTCATCTGAGACATTCTCATCAATGATAAGATGACATAAACTCTACAGTGGAAAGTCTACACATCAGCATTATCAGATTCACATGGAATTGTTGTTCAATTCAAATGTTTGAAAATGAAATTATTTGTGATGCGATGAAATGTAATTTTAGCTTCTAAAATGTGAGAATTGGGTTTTCATAAGGTTAGGGCTCTGCTCAATCAGTGGCCCGTCCCTGTGAAGAGTCATGGGTTATAAAACTTTTCAGACACACCCTTCTCGCTCCACTATATAAAGCCTTGACGAAAATGTAACCTCTTGTTCTGAGGATGTGAGGATGACGGTCCGATGTCAAAATGGTTCAGATAATAACTACAGAACGAAGCCAACATCAGCGTGAGCTTTGGTTGCGAATGGTATGAACTTTAAACACTTATTCACTACAGAAGTGATACCTCCTAGCCGTTGCGTTAGCAACAGCAGCTGCAAATGAGGGTTAGGAAGGAAGAGACAGAGTATCCCGTCTATCATACAATGATGTATCCAATTGACCACCAGAGACATTCTTCAAAGGACTCGGTTTGGCAACACGACCTTCCATCTACCACCAACCTACTGAAGCGTAGCTCAGAGTAAATATTTATTGCATTTTCCTTTTCCAAATGGGCGGTAATTTAGAATGCATAAGATACTGTATTTACGATAGCACAGCTTCTTCCTTTGTTACTCAGTCTTCCCGCTCTTTTACTCAAACCCAGCCCCCTTTCCTTTTGTGTAACAAGCTGTCATATCTGTTCCGCCCGCTAGGGGCGATTTCCTTTATGACGTCAAGTTACGATGAATTATATGTATATGTAATTCTGTGTGATTAGTTAGGTATTTTAGTAAATAAATAATTAAACCCAATTTTGCATTGCTGATTCAACTTGTTAGCCAGGGTTTGTGAAGATAACCAAGAATTTACAACTTTCAGATGAGATTGAATTAAAGTGACGATTAATATTGACTGCTATTGATGTAAAATATTACTAGGTCTTTAAGAGTTTATTCGGAAGATAACAGCTCTATAAATATTATTTTGTGGTGCCCCGACTCTAGTTAATTACATTTACATGATTAGCTCAATCGGGTAATATTAATTACGGAGAAATTATTTTATAGAATAGCATGTCATATCACTTAATCTGGCATAGCCAAAGACACAACAACAGTTTAATTTAAAAAGACTTCCAATAGAGCAGAAGTGCGACACAGATCCAATATATAATTTTCTATACGCTACAAGTAAGGCGGAGTCCCATGTAGAGTCAGGCTGTGTGTCCCTGTTCCCTATATAGTGCCCTATTGGCCCTGAGCAAAAGTAGTGCACTATATAGGAAATAGGGTGTCATTTGGGACACGGCCTACGTCTTGATAGTAACCAACTTGCCAAAAGGAGGATTCTAATCAGTCTGTCCTTTTGGCAGTGAATGGTCTCTTCCTGTTGACATTGCTCAAGCAGATCGACAGCTTGACAGAGACAAAGCCTCCTATTTGTAAATGGAAGACTCTTGATGGACGGAGGCTGCCTGTCATGTTTTCAGATTAGTGCCAACACCAACACCGCCCTGGGTACATAGGGCTTAATTACGGCTTCCTCACTCCTCTACATCTGGCCTCCTGACAGCACCTTCCAGCTTGGCTGGTCTGGCCCTGAGGATCACCAGCCCTAATAGGTAGCGGCAGGTTGTTTAGGAGCTACGCGGCAGGTTGTTTAGGAGCTACGCGGCAGGTTGTTTAGGAGCTACGCGGCAGGTTGTTTAGGAGCTACGCTGCAGGTTGTGTAGGAGCTACGCTGCAGGTTGTGGAGGAGCTACGCGGCAGGTTGTTTAGGAGCTACGCGGCAGGTTGTTTAGGAGCTACGCGGCTGGTTGTTTAGGAGCTACGCGGCAGGTTGTTTAGGAGCTACGCGGCAGGTTGTTTAGGAGCTACGCGACAGGTTGTTTAGGAGCTACGCGGCAGGTTGTTTAGGAGCTACGCGGCAGGTTGTGGAGGAGCTACGCGGCAGGTTGTTTAGGAGCTACGCGGCAGGTTGTTTAGGAGCTACGCGGCTGGTTGTTTAGGAGCTACGCGGCTGGTTGTTTAGGAGCTACGCGGCAGGTTGTTTAGGAGCTACGCGACAGGTTGTTTAGGAGCTACGCGGCAGGTTGTTTAGGAGCTACGCGGCAGGTTGTTTAGGAGCTACGCGACAGGTTGTTTAGGAGCTACGCGGCAGGTTGTTTAGGAGCTACGCGGCAGGTTGTTTAGGAGCTACGCTGCATGTTGTGGAGGAGCTACGCTGCATGTTGTTTAGGAGCTACCCGGCAGGTTGTTTAGGAGCTACCCGGCAGGTTGTTTAGGAGCTACCCCGCAGGTTGTTTAGGAGCTACGCTGCAGGTTGTGGAGGAGCTACGCTGCAGGTTGTTTAGGAGCTACCCTGCAGGTTGTTTAGGAGCTACGCGGCAGGTTGTGGAGGAGCTACGCTGCAGGTTGCTTAGGAGCTACGCTGGCAGGTTGCTTAGGAATTACGCTGAAGGTTGCTTAGGAGCTATGCTGCAGGTTGTGGAGGAGCTATGCTGCAGGTTGTTTAGGAGCTACGCGGCAGGTTGTTTAGGAGCTACGCGGCAGGTTGTTTAGGAGCTACGCGGCAGGTTGTTTAGGAGCTACGCGGCAGGTTGTTTAGGAGCTACGCGGCAGGTTGTTTAGGAGCTACGCGGCAAGTTGTTTAGGAGCTACGCTGCAGGTTGTTTAGGAGCTACGCGGCAGGTTGTGGAGGAGCTACGCTGCAGGTTGCTTAGGAGCTACGCTGCAGGTTGCTTAGGAATTACGCTGCAGGTTGCTTAGGAGCTATGCTGCAGGTTGTGGAGGAGCTACGCGGCAGGTTGTTTAGGAGCTACGCGGCAGGTTGCGGAGGAGCTACGCTGCAGGTTGCGGAGGAGCGATGCTGCAGGTTGTGGAGGAGCTACGCGGCTGGTTGTGGAGGAGCTACGCGGCAGGTTCTTGAGGAGCTACGCGGCAGGTTCTTGAGGAGCTACGCGGCAGGTTGCGGAGGAGCTACGCGGCAGGTTGCGGAGGAGCTACGCGGCAGGTTGCGTAGGAGCTATGCGGCAGGTTGCGGAGGAGCTACGCGGCAGTTTGCGGAGGAGCTACGCTGTAGGTTGCGGAGGAGGTACGCGGCAGGTTGTGGAGGAGCTACGCGGCAGGTTGTGGAGGAGCTACGCGGCAGGCTGTTTAGGAGCTACGCGGCAGGTTGTTTAGGAGCTACGCGGCAGGTTGTTTAGGAGCTACGCGGCAGGTTGTTTAGGAGCTACGTGGCAGGTTGTGGAGGAGCTATGCGGCAGGTTGTTTAGGAGCTACGCGGCAGGTTGCTTAGGAGCTACGCGGCAGGTTGCTTAGGAGCTACGCGGCAGGTTGCTTAGGAGCTACGCGGCAGGTTGCTTAGGAGCTACGCGGCAGGTTGTTTAGGAGCTACGCGGCAGGTTGTGGAGGAGCTACGCGGCAGGTTGTTTAGGAGCTACGCGGCAGTTTGTGGAGTGGCAGGTTGTGGAGGAGCTACGCGGCAGGTTGTTTAGGAGCTACGCTGCAGGTTGTTTAGGAGCTACGCGGCAGGTTGTGGAGGAGCTACGCTGCAGGTTGCTTAGGAGTTACGCTGTAGGTTGCTTAGGAGCTACGCTGCAGGTTGTGGAGGAGCTACGCGGCAGGTTGTTTAGGAGCTACGCGGCAGGTTGTGGTGGAGCTACGCTGCAGGTTGTGGAGGAGCTACGCTGCAGGTTGTGGAGGAGCTACGCGGCAGGTTGTGGAGGAGCTACGCGGCAGGTTGTGGAGGAGCTACGCTGTAGGTTGTGGAGGAGGTACGCAGCAGGTTGTGGAGGAGCTACGCGGCAGGTTGTGGAGGAGCTACGCGGCAGTTTGTGGAGGAGCTACGCGGCAGTTTGTGGAGGAGCTACGCTGTATGTTGTGGAGGAGGTACGCAGCAGGTTGTGGAGGAGCTACGCAACAGGTTGTGGAGGAGCTACGCTGTAGGTTGTGGAGGAGCTACGCGGCAGGTTGTGGAGCCAGAGGGCATTGTACACATAGATAGTCACTACAGAATGGAGAGAGCAGCTCAGCTGGCACTGAGGAAGTTAACACTGAGTCTCGCAGGGTTTAAATCATTCACATTGGCAATGTCACTGACTATAAATTGAGTGAGAGGTGAAGGGGACCGACGACTATAAAAGGCTTTTTCTTTGGGTTTTAATTTTAATACTGTTCTGTTCCACTTCCCGATTGCTTTGATAATCCCGAAGCAGTGGTTTAATTTCGGTTTGAGTCAGTTAAATTAGAATTCTGATCATGAATTCATTGGAGAGTTCTCCAGAAAACGATTGGCATTGTTCTAAATCAAAGGTCTGCAGTAGTTTGAATGTAATTGACTCTGGCAGACAGTTCATAGGCATAAAACACTGTCATGTCAGACAGTCTTGACCCACTGTGGGTTGGGCTTAGTAGGAGACATCGTACTACTGCATTCCCCTCTTCTGTCAGAGTAGATTTGTATTCAGTAGATGAGCTGCTAGTGAACCTGGGTTCAAATACTGTTTGACATTTTAAAGATACTTTAGGGCTGATCCCAGTCAGTTGAATGGTCGATTGTTTGGTCAATAGGCTGTTGGTCGACCGAGAATTTGGTAGTCGATCAGTTGCAACAAAAAAAGTAATGTTTTATTGCATGTCTTGATTGACCGTTAATTACCATAACTTCTAATCTACAATGTTTGTTTGGTTACTGTCATTTCTGTTAATGCATTCAATAATAATATTATTATGTATTTATTTATTATTATTAGTCTCTTAATGTTCTCATTGTCGGAGTGGACACGTTGTTTGCAGAGCGCACAACCTAGGCTACACTTGTGAGAAACAAGTTTTGATTTATTTCATTCTGTTTCCGAGTTGTCAATTTATTCATTGTGTTTTGTTTTGAGCGCTCCTGTCAATGTTGAGTAAGGACACGCACCTGATTACGCATAGAAGTAGGCCTAGGCTACCTGGCCTGCGAGCAAATGTAGGCTTATAAATGTTCCCATTTGGGGGATCTGATTGTATTTCTGATTGTCTTAACTCACCACCACTAATGAGCTGTGGAGCTTCGCAAAGAAATGTTTTCTTCAACTCAAACAGCAAGTAAACTAAGTCTGTTTTTTACATCCATTGAGAATGACAATAGTTCCTCAATGTAGCCTATTTAAAAAACCTTTCCAGGTTCCTCCCTTTCGATAACCACTCATTTTGAAAGGGGAGAAAAAAATGTTGTTCTCTGATCCGGTGGTAATGTCATAAAATAGGCCTACCTGATTACTACTTATCCTTGGATCAAATAGCCTACAACTGTGTCTGTCCAGAGCTTACTGGTACAGAACTCTGAGGGGACAGAATATTTTATACAATGTTGCATGTTTATTAGCATGAGCTTCTGGCTGGACCAAGTTGATACAGTGTTTCAAGTTCCTTGCATACAGGCCATGTGTGATTTCTACCTGCATGCAGGCTGCAATGTTTTTATTTGTTGGCTTTATGTAGTCTATTTTTATATACAATACCAATCAAAAGTTTGGACACCTCATTCAAGGGTTTTTCTTTATTTTTACTATTTTCTACATTGTAGAATAATAGAAGAATGTTGTGGTAGCCATACTGGTTAAGTGTGCCTTGAATTCTAAATACCAGCAAAGCACCATCACACCACCTCCTCCATGCTTCACGGTGGGAACAACACATGCGGAGATCATCCGTTCACCTACTCTGTATCTCACGAAGACAAGTGGTTGGAACTAAAAATCGCAAATTTGTACTCATCAGACCAAAGCACAGATTTCCACTGGTCTAATGTCCATTGCTTGTGTTTCTTGGCCAAGCAAGTCTCTTCTTCTTATTGGGGTCCTGTAGTTTTTTTTGCAGCAATTCAACCATGAAGGCCTGATTCACGCAGTCTCCTCTGAACAGTTGATTTTGAGATGTCTTTTACTTGATATCTGTGAAGCATTTATTTGGGCTGATTTATGGATTTACTGACCTTCATGTCTTAACTTTTTAGTGACGGGGCAGTATTCGGAAATTCGGATGAATGACGTACCAAAAGTAAACTGCCTGTTACTCAGGCCCAGAAGCTAGGATATGCATATACTTGGCAGAATTGGATAGAAAACACTCTGAAGTTTCTAAAGCTGTTAAAATAATGTCTGTGAGTATGACAGACCTGATATGGCAGGCGAAAACTCGAGGAAAATCCATCCAGGAAGTGGGTTTCCATTGAATGCCTATTGACTATGTAATTGGTTAGGGCCCAGGTTGCAGTTCCTATGGCTTCCACTAGATGTCAACAGTCTTTAGTCATGGTTTCAGGCTTGTTTTCTGAAAAACGATGACGAAAAATACCTTTTTGTTAGGGGACTGGGGAAGCGCTATTGTCCAGTTGAAATATTATTGATAACTGACACCCTGAGGATTAGTTAGTTATAAACATGGTTTGACATTACTATTAGGATGTATTCGTCTGCATGTTGACCGCCTTTGAGCCAGTGGATTACTGAACAAAACGCGCCAACAAAACAGAGTTTTTGGGATATAAAGATGGACTTTATCGAACAAAACTACCATTTATTGTCTAACTGGGACCCTTCTGAATGCAAACTTATGAAGATCTTCAAAGGTAAGTGATTCATTGTATAGCTATTTCTGACTTTCGTGACGTATCTGCTTGGTTGGAAAATGTTTGTATGTTCTGTATACTGTTCCAACCCTACCTTGTTACAACACAACTGATTGGCTCAAACGCATTAATTAAGAAAAAAATAAATTCCACAAATTAACTTTTAAGAAGGCACACCTGTTAATTGAAATGCATTTCAGGTTGACTACTTCATGAAGCTGGTTGAGAGAATGCCAAGAGTGTGAAAGCTGTCATCAAGTCAAAGGGTGGCTACTTAGAAGAATCTCTAATATAAACTATTTTTTGTTTAACACTTTTTTGGTTACTACATAATTCAATGTGTTATTTCATAGTTTTGATGTTTTCACTTTTATTCTACAATGTAGAAAATAGTAAAAACAAAGAAAAACCCTGGAATGAGTAGGTGTCAATTATTGACTGGTAATGTAGTTGGGAATGGCAATAAAGTCACTTCATTTTTATTTAGATGAAATCATTTGTGATTAATGAAAATTATAAGCTACCAAGGCTTTATTATAAAATAAATTAAATTGTTGTGGAGCAATGTGCATATGGATGTCATAACTGGCACGCAGATCGGTAGAAATGGTAAGATAAATTGGCACTCCAAATGTTACTGGCCTCACTAAATGTTACTGGCTATTACTGGCTACCCCAGGGGTGTAATGGCAACGTAATGGCAGAAGCTGGAGGAGGAAGGTCGGGAACAGTTTTTTAAATGTTTATTCTGGTTAGGCTATCTTGATCTCTGGCTCCCTCCTTGAGTCATTTGTGTCTCAATTATTTAATCACAGTGTGCTTAAAGCATCAGACAAGCTCAGTAGTCTACATATAGTTGATTTTATTAAAACACATAGGGTGTGCCTATATTTATGGAAAAATACACATTTTAGAATTTTGACATGTCAATTGGTCGAAAAAAGATGACTCGTAAAATACTTTGAGCATTTACTCTAGCCTGCCTTGAGTGACAGGTGGACTAGATTTACCGTTTTGGGCCAATTCATTTGGTCCATTTAAGCCAGGCAAGCTCAACCAAGCCCAGATAGGTATTTAGAAATTAATTAAAATAATATTTGAACCCAGGTCTGTCTGCTAAATGGACCAGGTAACCTCTAAAGTGTAGTGGATTTCTTGACCGTCAGATAAGGTAAGAAAACGATAGAATGCCGCTCTTGAATGGCTTATAGTCAGATATGTGCATGCTTGGCTTAGCCTAGACAGTAAGCAGCTGGATGCTGCCTAAAGACCATCACAAGTGGATACGGATCTTGTTAGGTGTTCATACCACTCACTACAGAATTCAATGGAATTTGTAGGATTAGAAATGTTAGAAGTGATAGAAACCAGAAATGATAGGATCACAATGCCACTCACATACTACAGAGGAAAACTATTCCTTTCTCTAGGCTGGGGCTAGGCTACACTAGCTGATTTGTAGACAGACTGTGCTCTCTGGGGAACTTAGCCAGGGTGATTTATACCCTGCTGCTGCTGAATGAAGATTATAGGAGATCTGCTCTCTGTCAGGACCAATTGAGAGGGCTGATTTGTCAAATGCAAAGTAGCAATTTGGGTCAGAAATGTTGTTAGTCAGATCAGGAAAACTGAGTATGTGTCCCAAATTGCACCCTATTCCCTACATAGTGCACTACTTTTGACCACAACCTTAAAGGGAATATGGTGCCATTTGGGACGCGGACTATAACCTGCCTGGGCAGTTATTTTCCATGGAGGGCCACATTAGAATATATTTTTGCCATCGCGGGCCAGAATCACATTACAGGATTATACATCATGTGTATGACTGTGTTGACAGATATATCTACTGTAATTCACATCCAGATATGCCACTTATTTAACTTTTTAACATGCACAGAAATAAACTACATCCATGTTCTCCTTTTGGTAGGTATTTTCATTATTAAACATGCAATGAACTAAATGGAGGGAAATGTACACTACATTCAGCACCACGGACAGAACTCTTGCTAATGGGGATGCACAAAAACACAAGAAAGAGAGAGAGCTCAAACAGTACAAACCTCTTCTGAGCATAACTCCTCATCTTTGGAAAGTTTTGTTCATCGAGAGATGCATATAACCTTGTCAGTGACATTGTTTTGAATAGTTCTCCAATCACTGCATCAAACTGAAGATCGATAAGCTCAAGTTGCAGGTCAGTGGGAGCGTTATCCACATTGAAGGTGAAAGGAGAGGAAACCAACAGCATGTCATTTTCCAACACTTTGAAATCCTCTAAACAACGAGAGAACTCACCGTTCATAGCACGCAGCAGTGATGTATACTTCTCCCGCTGGTCATCTGATAGGGAACAGACTAGTAGTGTCGGAAGGTCATCTGATAGGGAACAGACTAGTGGTGTCAGAAGGTCATCTCATAGGGACAGACTAGTAGTGTCAGAAGGTCATCTGATAGGGACAGACTAGTAGTGTCAGAAGGTCATCTGATAGGGAACAGACTAGTAGTGTCGGAAGGTGGGTTAGATTGTTGGCTTCTACTTGGCGGGTCAGGGGGAGTAATTTTCCCTTGAAGGCTTTGACAAGGCTGTACATCTGATGTGCAAAAAGGCCCTTCCCTTGTAGTTTGGAATTTAGTTAATTTGAGGGTCATGATGTCCACAGTGAAGGAAAAATCAGCCAACCATTCTTTGTCTTGCAGTTGAGGGAAATCCACATTTTCATTTGCAAAAATGCAGCAATCTCCAATCTTCAGGTCCCACACCCTTTTTAAGCAACATCCCTAAACTCAGCCATCTCACGTTTGCGTGGTGGGGGAGATCTGCATGACCTGACTCTGTCTCCAACAGTGAGACAAACTGCCTGTGTTTTTTAAGATTTTGCTCTTATGAAGTTTACCACTTGTGTGACTGTATCCACAACATGGCTCATATTGCTGCAGAGTCAATTAAACATTATTTAATGAATTCTCCCTCAGCGAATGGCTTGCTATGTTTAGCAATTTTGTGGGACAGTACATAGCTAGCACTATCAATTCTGTCGTTTGCTGAATGCAGTTTAGTGAAAATTCCTTTAGAAAACATTTCGATGTCCACTCTTGCTGGAACACCCTACATTCATTATCTACTTTTCTTTGGAAAAACAACCTTTTGCGCTAATTTCTAGCTAGCTACTATTTGTAACTGTGAGGTGTGTCTGTCAGCCACTGTCTGTCCTCGTACAGTTGTTATTTATACGTGCCTTTTAAAATATATGTCCCACAAGTGGTGGGAGTTAAATCATTACACAAAGGCCAGTATTCATTGTGCTTTTCATTTGAATAACGAATACATTTTTCAAACCTTTACTATCTCAATTCTTTTTATGTGATCTGAGCATGATTCCGCGGATCGTATTGAATCAGGTCGCGGGCCACATATGGCCCCCGTGCCGGACTTTGCTCAGGCCTGGACTATAAGAATGAGGACAAATCTGAGAATTTGTGCAAAAAAATAACAATAGATCACTATATTGTTTAGCTACTATACAATTACATTCAGATGGGATTCATGAATATCTGGTTGCTAACATTTATCAGAAACAGAATGGGACATATCCTACTACTTAACATAAACACTGTCCTTGGTCTCCTGTCCTTGGTCTCCTGTCCTTGGTCTTGCCAGCCAACTTAAAATAAATGTTCCCTTCTTCTTATCGTTTGTCTTAATCTGAGCTTGTTCATCCCCATTTGTCTCTCTTGATAGGTCCCCACCCCCTTCCCCCCCCCCCCCTCCTCCTTCTGCATTCACAGTGTGACTCACACCTGATGATGTCACACAGTCTCAGTTGCCATGGCAGTCGTTATGGCAACCGCAGCAGCCTTTCAGAGTTTCAGCTGCGTAGCCCTCCAATGGGATGTGATGTCAGTCAAGGGTTACTATTGATAGGTTTACTTTAATGAGTTGCTTCCCTTGAATGTGCAGGGTATTGTGGACACTTATTACTCAGTGGTGAAAAAAATACCCAATTGTCATACTTGAGTAAAAGTAAAGATACCTTGATAGAAAATGACTCAAGTGAAAGTCACCCAGTAAAATACTCCTTGAGTAAAAGTCTTAAAGTATTTGTTTTAAAATATACTTTAGTATTAAGGGTAAACGTAATTGCTAAAATATACTTAAATATCAAAAGTAAAAGTATAAATAATTTCAAATTCGTTATATTAAGCAAAAAATAATAATAATTACGAGTAGCCTCCACACTCCAGCACTCAAACATAATTTATAAATAAAGTATTTGTTTCGTGAGTCCTCCAGATCAGAAGCAGTAAGGATGACCAGGGGTATTCTCTTAAGTGTGTGAATTTGACCATTGTCCTGCTAAGCACGTATGGCTTAAAAAGTACATTTATTTTCTTTAGGGATGTAGTGGTGTAAAAGTTCTCAAAAATATAAATGGTAATGTACAGATACCCAAAACACTACTTAATTAGTACTTTAAAGTATTTTTTTACATAAAATACTTGACTTTACTCCACTGTTAATACTATTCAATTATTAATGGGGCACCAGTCCAGTTATTGGACAAAATTGTCTTCCAAGAAGACCTTACTTCTGGGTTATTAACTCTAGAAGACTACAATTAGAGTAATACATTTATTCATCTGAAGATGTGGATCCGTTGGAGTTCTGTACCAGTATATATAGACAAACACAATGTATTTATTCAATCAACATTTAATAACACTCATCAAAATATTTACAAACATGATGAAAATGATCATGAAATAGAATGAAAGATAAGGAGTGAAGGTCCGGAGATCCTGAACATGACATTTTATTCAACTCAGTCTGTAATCAAAATCTGTTGTGGCTTCTTGATTGTTCAGGCCACATGGAGGATAACAATGGAAAAATATGGATGTGTGTGCTTTCTGGTTGAGTTGGGTGGTTCCTCCTTCAGGTTGCTCCTGATTTAGTGTCCTTATGATTGTTGCTCTTCTCTGTTGATTCCTTGCTTGAGTTGCAGAGGCTGTGCTCTAAATGTCTACTCTAGGTTATTTTAAGTGTACCGTTCAGGCTACAGTAGCTCTTAAGTCTTCTGTTTTCTTCTGAGGCTGTTTAGTACCAATTTCTGTACTGGATTACAAGTTCTATTCCCTAAAAGGTACTTTTCCCCAAACGTATCAGTTACCACTTCTGGCCATTAAAGGCAAAGGTCCAGGGCCTGTGGTCGGGCTGCTGGAGATGGAGTTTTTTCCCCCTCCTTCTGGTCCAGAGTTGAGCGAGGGGAGCAGTACTTTTCTAGTCCTGCTAGGTCACATGGTTACACCCCTAGGTGTCGAGAGCCATTTTTGCCACCCATTGTCATGGAGGTACAGAAGACATTTTGGGGGGAGAACCTATTTGGTTAAGGTCAGTTCAATCGTATTGTTCAACATATGACATTCAAACAACACATCACTACAAATGCTGACCAGTCTTTCCAGGATTCTACGATCTCATTTCCCCACATATATATTACTACACAATAAAACACATAAAACTGCCTCATTACCACAGTACAAACAGAGGGGTCGCAATTTCAACCAATCACCGCACATTTACTGCATAATATGGATCATTCAAGCCAGACGTCAACAAACGTTTTCCCTTGGCAGTGCATTTTCAAGACAAATTGGACAAACATCTCATATTGACATGCAAAATGGAATAATTGGACAAACATCTCATATTGACATGCAAAATGGAATAATTGGACAAACATCTCATATTGACATGCAAAATGGAATAATTGGACAAACATCTCATATTGACATGCAAAATGGAATAATTGGACAAACATCTCATATTGACATGCAAAATGGAATAATTGGACAAACATCTCATATTGACATGCAAAATGGAATAATTGGACAAACATCTCATATTGACATGCAAAATGGAATAATTGGACAAACATCTCATATTGACATGCAAAATGGAATAATTGGACAAACATCTCATATTGACATGCAAAATGGAATAATTGGACAAACATCTCATATTGACATGCAAAATGGAATAATTGGACAAACATCTCATATTGACATGCAAAATGGAATAATTGGACAAACATCTCATATTGACATGCAAAATGGAATAATTGGACAAACATTTCATATTGACATGCAAAATGGAATAATTGGACAAACATCTCATATTGACATGCAAAATGGAATAATTGGACAAACATCTCATATTGACATGCAAAATGGAATAATTGGACAAACATCTCATATTGACATGCAAAATGGAATAATTGGACAAACATCTCATATTGACATGCAAAATGGAATAATTGGACAAACATCTCATATTGACATGCAAAATGGAATAATTGGACAAACATCTCATATTGACATGCAAAATGGAATAATTGGACAAACATCTCATATTGACATGCAAAATGGAATAATTGGACAAACATCTCATATTGACATGCAAAATGGAATAATTGGACAAACATCTCATATTGACATGCAAAATGGAATAATTGGACAAACATCTCATATTGACATGCAAAATGGAATAATTGGACAAACATCTCATATTGACATGCAAAATGGAATAATTGCCGTGGGAAAATCAAGCATTTTTGCCCTCAAATATCACAGAAAATCCCAAAGACTAGGTCTGTGTCCCAAATAGCACACTATTCCCTGTATAAAAAGTAGGGCGACCCCCATATAGGGATTAGGGTGCCATTCGGCACACAGCTTATCAGTCTGGGGAAAGCGTTATTCAGTTGGTGAAGGGTTTGGCCAGGCGTTTACTCTGTTAAGCAGGCTTACTTGGCATGATGACAGACACACAACGCAGCAGGACTCAGGAGCATTGGGCAGACTGACTCACTCACTATTTTGGTCTGTCATTTAAGGGGTATTATTCCATGTGAAAGTGACCTAGCTGACAGCTCTCTCCCTTAACGCATCCCACCTTCACCCCACAGCACACAGCCATATATCAGACAGCTGTTCACAACCTTGGCCCAACTCCGGCTCCAAAACATTATCAAACGGCAGCGTAAAAGTAGGTTCCGGGCTTCATCTTTTCATGTCAGAATGAGGGATTTCCACCTGGAACAGCGTGCTCATCAATGGGAGCCTAAACCTGCAGTATTATTTCAAACTTCAGATAACAATCTAAAGACTTTGAAGTCAGAGGAGGTTGGTTTCTATGACAACCATAGACTTGGTACAGTGAGGAATTAAAGTGACTGAGATCCCTGATTTTCAGTTAGAGGCAGTGAAGTAGATATTGTCTTCTGAAACTAGGGCTCTTAAATGACACCCCTATTCCTTATTTAGTCCACCGTTTTTGACCAGGGGAAAGGGGATACCTAGTCAGTTGTACCACTGAATGCCTTCAACTGAAATGTGTCTTCCGTATGTAACCCAACCCCTCTGAATCAGAGGTGCGGGGGGCTGCCTTAATCCACATCCACTTATTCGGCACCTGGGGAACAGTCGGTTAACTGCTTTGTCTCAGGGGCATAACAACATATTTTTACCTTGTCAACTCCGGGATTTGATCTAGCAACCTTATGGTTACTAGCCCAACCACTGAGCTACAGTACCTGCCGCCCTAGGGCCCATATCTAGTCTGATTAGCTGTAGCTTGGTGTGTGGTAGAGCTGGTGACTATATTAGCTGTACATTCAGGTGACTATGATGATTTATTATGATATTTCCTCCCTTTTCTCCTTCTCATTCGCTCTTCCGTTGTCACCTCAGGCTCCCTGATAATAGCTAGGCTGTAAGACTTAATGCCTGCATAATGAGATGAGTTCTCGGTGTCACGTCCAATTTGTATGGAAGCCTCAATGATTATTATTATCTTAGAGACCAGTGCTTTGTTTTAAATTTACATTTGATTTTAATTTTTACATTTAAAATTATATCACGATGAAGTAATGTGTCTGCTGATGTTGATATTAACACTGACGGTCAGGAAGAGAGAGGCTTGCCTTTTTTCACTTTTGGTGGAGGGGTACTGGAGTTCAAATCCAAACTGTGTGAGATCCAGTAATGGATGTGAAAACTAATGTTAGTCTGTGTCTGTCTGTTTTCACAGGGTCTTCTTCCGTATGCCCACGTAGCCTGGACTGTGCCCGAGCAAGGAGGCATTTCTGCCAGCCGGGCAGCTCACACTGTGGCCCCTGCCTCACCCCGCTGGTAGAGAACTCAATTGGCAGATGCATAGTGAAGAGGAGACCCAGTCACGCCCCTCATTTTGGTAAGTTTTACTTACCCTTACTAATGTATTGCTGTTGGTTTTCTACTGCAAGTGTAGGAACATTAAAGCCATACATGTTCAATGTAATCTCGACAACCCAGAACCAAATGTTGTGTGAGCTACTCAATTAGGTTCTGCGTGGAGGAAGGGGAGGAGTTGTACTAGTGCAGAACCAGGGTGCATCCTCTTCGGCAGCCCCAGTGACACAAAACCAGCGCACAGAAAGAATTGTTCCATTTCATTTGTCATATCCCACCATCTCCCAACAGATGTAACATTTTAATGTTCTCGTTGTCACAGGAGACTAGTTTAATGTGAAAAGGAGTTTATGGTGCTCCATTTTAAATGTTCTCGTTGTCACAGGAGACTAGTTTAATGTGAAAAGGAGTTTATGGTGCTCCATTTAAATGTTCTTGTTGTCACAGGAGACTAGTTTAATGTGAAAAGTAGTTTATGGTGCTCCATTTTAATGTTCTTGTTGTCACAGGAGACTAGTTTAATGTGAAAATGAGTTTATGGTGCTCCATTTTAATGTTCTCGTTGTCACAGGAGACTAGTTTAATGTGAAAAGGAGTTTACGGTGCTCCATTTTAATGGCAAGATGCTATTAGGTTTAGTCTCTTCCTTCCAGTCCCCCACAGCCTCTGACTTTAACGAGTGTTAATTATGCTGCTAGGTGATGCGTCATCAGGGGAATGAGAGATGATCGCTCAGGAAAAAGGTCAGTTTCGAGAGTGTTAGAGCAATGGAATAGATTCTTATGGTTTTGGCCAAAATGAAAGTGGTACCGATAGAAAACAATTGTCACTAAAACCCTAAAGAGATATCTTAGATGTAGTCTTAGTTCTACCACTGGAGAGGACAAAACATCAAGACCATACATAAAGAAAGAAAGATTAGCGTTGGAAAGAAATCCAGTACACCATTGACGAAAGACTGAAACGGAAATGAGTTTATATTCGGGATCATTTCACCTGATTCACCATCTGTGTGAGATGCATGGCTGTCTGGCCTGAACCCGGTATCTTAAGGCTACGTTCACATCGTTAGAATCTTCAGAATGAATGTGACACTGCATACAAATACTAAATTACCCATTTCTTTGCATAACTATCCAAGGATATAAAACCACAGGATTCAAATAAAAACCAGAGATGACTGTATTCAAATATATAAATACAGTATAGACTTCATAGACTTATATATTTGAATGATATTGAAATCAAGTTTTATTTCACTATTTGTATGCTACTGTTTCAATATATTTCATAATGTGTAGCCCAACTTGCCACCTCAATATTTGTAGCCTTTAGGTGATAGGCTAAAATCTCTCTATGAGCTGATCTGCCGTCATTGTAATAATTATAATGTTAAGGTAAGATTGGAAAGGTAGAACACTGATCCGAGAGCAGTGCTTCCTTTCTTTTGATACTATCTGTATTGTAACATGCCTCAATGACTCACTTAGCAAACATTCTCTCTGCGTGGTGTTTTGGTAAACTCATGTTACATCTTCGGTCGATGTAGGAAAGATGCACCGTTAAAACATTCTTAAGCCTAAGTTCCATTGCTGTTGGGAAACTGGTCTGTAGTAAGAGATGTAATAGAGAGAGATACCGGCTACCAGTGTTAAGTGCTGAGCAGCCCACTGGCCTGTATTAGATCCCACTCAGCTCTGAAGTCAGCTCTGACTCACTCACCGCCTACCCACTGGGTACAAACTGATCAATTCAACGTTGCTTCAAAGTCATTTGTCAACGTATTGTGATGTGGAATCTACTTTGTAAATACATTGGATCGGAAAAAGTCATCAACATCAACTGTTTTGAGGGTGAAATTTCAACCACAAGATTATATCATCATGGTAACCAAATTTCAACAGACAAACCTTCACTAAAATATGTTGAATTTGTACATTTAAAAAGTCTGATTTCAACATATCCACTACCAGAAGAAATAAACAATAGGCTGAGCAGCATCTCCTACTGAAAATGTATGTATCTACAGCTACAGTGTCCTTTCGGTCTCCCATCCAGGGTTTAAACCAAGCCCAGCTTAGCTATGATATTTGTCAGTGACTACTACCAGTGTGCTATCGTGAGAATGATTATTGAGTGATCTCCACTTAAAAACTAAATACATCCACGGTTGCTATCAAAGTCATTCCAAAGGTTTAACAGAGAAAGTAAAATGTGATCATACTTTATCACACACCAATGGTGCTATTTAGGCCTATATTTTTTTTATTTAACTAGGCAAGTCAGTTAAGAACAAATTCTTATTTTCAATGACGGCCTAGGAACAGTGGGTTAACTGCCTTGTTCAGGGGCAGAACAACATATTTTTACCTTGTCAGCGTGGGGATTCGATCTAGCAACCTTCCGGTTACTAGTCCAATGCTCTAACCACTAGGCTACCTATAGTATTTGATATGTCGTCAACAGCAGTTGTTTGAATTCAAGCCAGAATTCAACTAAAATAAACAATACAATAGGGTTCAAACTCTGATTTCAAGCTCTGCTTGGTTTCAAATGTAATGATATTTAGTGATATTAAATTTGATTGTCAACGCAACCAAATATCAACATTTGAATGAGATTCATCTGCTTGGATAGTTATAAATGTGCCACGGACTTAGTCTCGCTTTAATTCCAGTTTGTCTACAAATGAATAATTGATATGTTGGATTCACATCTCCATCTCAACCAGAAATCAAAGTTAAAGAATAGAACTCAATCAAATCAAACTGTATTTAAAGTTTATACTATAACTTGGATTTTTGGTTGAGATGGACACATGAATCCAACATATAGGTTGTAATCTCATTGATCAACGTCTCATCCAAATATTATCCACATGGAAATGACGTAGTGTTCCAAGTTGTTAGTCTCAACAGCTCTGACTGCCTCATGAAGCTGGTGGAGAAAAGGCCAAGAGTGTGAAAAGCTGTCATCAAGGCAAAGGGTGGCTGCTATGAAGAATCTAAAACATTACATATATTTTGATTTAACACTTTTTCTTGGTTACTACATGATTCCATGTGTGTTATTTCATAGTTTTGATGTCTGCACTATTATTCTACAATGTAGAAAATAGTAAAAATAAAGAAAAACCCTTGAATGAGTAGGCGTGTCCAAACTTTTGACTGGGTCTGTGTATATTTGTTTGAGATACCTACTCATTCAAGGGTTTTTCTTTATTTGTACTGCGTGTGTGTGTGCACGTGTACTACCGTTCAAAAGTTTGGGGTCACTTTTGAAAGAAAAGCTCATTTTTTGTCCATTAAAATAACATCTAATTGATCAGAAATACAGTGTAGGCATTGTTAAAGTTGTAAATTACTATTGTAGCTGGAAACATCTGACTTAAAAAAAATGGAATATCTACATAGGCATACAGAGGCCCATTATCAGCCACCATCACTCCTGTGTTCCAACATTGTGTTAGCTAATCCAACCTTATCATTTTAAAAGGCTAATTGATCATTAGAAATCCCTTTTGCAATTATGTTAGCACAGCTGAAAACTGTTGTGCTGATTTAAAGAAGCAATAAAACGGGCCTTCTTTAGACTAGTTGAGTATCAGGAGCATCAGCATTTGTGGGTTCGATTACAGGCTCAAAATGGCCAGAAACAAAGAACTTTCTTCTGAAACTCGTCATTCTGTTCTTGTTCTGAGAAATGAAGGCTATTCCATGCGAGAAATTGCCAAGAAACTGAAGATCTCGTTCAACACTGTGTACTATTCCCTTCACAGAACAGCACAAACTGGCCCTAACCAGAATAGAAAGAGTGAGAGGCCCTGGTGCACAACTGAGCAAGATGACAGGTACATTGGAGTGTCTAGTTTGAGAAAGACACCTCACAAGTCCTCAACTGGCAGCTTCATTAAATAGTACCAGCAAAGTCTCAACGTCAACAGTGAAGAGTCGACTCCGGGATGTTGGCCTTCTAGGCAGTTGCAAAGAAAAAGCCATATCTCAGACTGGCAAATAAAAATAAAAGATTAAGATGGGCAAAAGACCACAGACACTGGACAGAGGAACTCTGCCTAGAAGGCCAGCATCCCGGGGTTGCCTCTTCTCACACACACACACACACACACACACACACAAAGGATGTCCTCTGTTTTTCACAGAAAATACAGGTTTTTGCTAAGCTTCTAGATGATATACGTTTATGATTTTCTTTATCCAAGGAACACAAGATAATTTGAGTCATCTGTGGTCTGCTGAATACAATAGTTGAATTGGACTGAATAGGAAGGATTGATTACAGGGTTCCCAGCAGCTGGATCTATACTAATGTATTATTCAGATCTTAGAAGCCACAGGTGAACCCATCTGTATTGTATAACCTTAGATGACTGGGCACTTTGCTTCTCTGACCTGTGTGCAGAGCTGTTCATTCTGTTTTTTCTCACAATTTTGTCTTTTCTCACTATTGTTTATTTATTTTACTTGCTTTGGCAACGTAAACATACAGTATGTTTACCATGCCAATAAAGGAAAGCACATTTTTGAATTGAATTTACATTTTGTGACAGATATCTCTCTGTATCTCTCTCTCTCTGTATCTCTCTCTCTCTGTATCTCTCTCTGTCCCCTCCTATCTTTATCTCTGTACTTCTCTCTGCTCTCTTTCTCAATCACTCTCTCTCTACAGTATTTTTATCTTCCTCTCTCTGTTTCTTTCTCCCTCTCTCATTATCTCTGTATCTCCCTCCTGCCCTCTGTACCCTTCACCCACACGCTCAGAGCAGCACTGCGTGACAGAGAGGCTGACCCATCCACCCACGTACTGCACCACACTTATTCACCTACTCTCACCAATACCCACACACTTTCTCACATACACACTGCACCCCTCACTCTCACTCACTCTCTGATTCAGCCAGCATTACAGTATCACTGGCTTACTCAGTCTAAAATACGCCGGGACACACACTACAGAACCACACGCTGCACCATGCATCAGTCAGTCTGTCTCCCTGGCACACAGAGCCTCATCATAACTGTATGATGGATCACACACCAATCCAATGTAAACATGCAGTGTGTTCTCTCCGCCAACACAAAGCTCTTTGATGCTTGTAATAGGCTACAGTTTGTTTGCGCAAGGCTTTTGTACTTGATGAGCGATTTGTCAATTCACTTGTTGTTTATAGGTGTTTTTTCACACTTGCCACATAGGGACTGCATGGAGCAGTTCCTTCTGTCTGGCATTCCTCCCAGTCCTGAGTACCAGTATGTGGTATATGGATGGAGTCACGCAGATACATACATTACATTTATATACATTATGAAATATTAGAAACAGCCGTGGTATATCAGACCGTATACCACGGGTATGACAACATTTTATTTTTACTGCTCTAATTATGTTGGTAACAAGTTTATAATAGCAATAAGGCTCCTCTGGGGGGGTTGGTGGAATATGGTCAATATACCATGGCTAAGGGCTGTGTCCAGGCACTCCATGTTGCATCGTGGATAAGAACATCCCTTAAGGATGGTATATTTGCCATATACCACACCCCATCGGGCCTTATTGCTTCATTATAAAACAGATTGTTTGGATCCTGAATGCAGAATGGTTGTTATTCACCACGATCCCCGTGTAATGCATGTTATTAGTTCCATTTGAATTATCAATATGCATCCACTGTCCCACAGTCCAGCCAGACAATTGATCAACTTCATCTCCCCTGGCATCTAGACACTGTCTTCCCATGCTCAAAGCCTAGCATTTGGTTTGCAACAGTTTGGGTTGGTTCGATCCCGGGCTGTATCACAACCGGCCGCGATCGGGAGTCTCATAGGACGGCGCAATTTGGCCCAGCGTTGTCCGCGCTAGGGGGAGGGTTTGGCCCAGCGCTGTCCGCGTTAGTGGAGGGTTTGGCCCAGCGTTGTACGCGTTAGTGGAGGGTTTGGCCCAGCGTTGTCCGCGTTAGGGGAGTGTTTGGCCCAGCGTTGTCCGCGTTAGGGGAGGGTTTGGCCCAGCGTTGTCCGGGTTAGGGGAGGGTTTGGCCCAGCGTTGTCTGGGTTAGGGGAGGGTTTGGCCCAGCTTTGTCTGGGTTAGGGGAGGGTTTGGCCGGGGTAGGCTGACACTCATACCTGTGCAGCATTGTTGCAGCTTTTTTCTTGGCTTGGCTTCGGTCCTAAGAAAAGGCCTTAGTCAGGTGTTATTCTCACGATAATCCCCGGATTCTCCTGCCTTAATGCTTAATGGTGCATTTACATGACATTATGTAATTCCGTATGGCAGCCATGTTGGGTCCCTATTAAAATGTGTTTCTTCTGGAGTCAAGTAGCAGAGACTCTGCATTTCCTTTAGTCAGCTGTGGTTTCCTGTTGATCTCCTGATTTCTATTAATAAGATCATACCGTGCATTCAGTAAAGTATTCAGACCCCTTCACTTTTTTCACATTTTGTTACGCTACAGCCTTTTTATCAAATTGATGAAATTGTTTCTTTCACCCTCATCAATCTACACACAATACCCCATAACAACAAGACAAAGCAAAAACAGGTTAGACATTTTTGCTCATTTATAAAAAATTGAAAACAAAAATATTTAAAACATAAAATACTTATTTACGTAAGTATTCAGACCCTTTGCTATGAGAATCAAAATTGTGCTCGGGTGCATCCTGTTTCCATTGATCATCCTTGAGATGTTTCTCCAACTTGGAGTCCACCTGTGGTAAATTCAATTGATTGGACATGATTTGGAAAGGCACACACCTGTCTATATAAGTTCTCACAGTTGACACTGCATGTCAGAGCAAAAACCAAGCCATGAGGTCGAAGGAATTATCTGTAGAGCTCCGAGACAGGATTGTGTCGAGGCACAGATCTGGGGAAGGGTACCAAAACATTTCTGCATCGTTGATGGTCGCCAACAACACAGTGGCCTCATTCTTAAATGGAAGAAGTTTGGAACCACCAGGACTCTTCCTAGAGATGGATGCCTGGCCAAACTGAGCAATTGGGGGAGAAGGGACATGGTCAGGGAGGTGACCAAGAACCTGATGGTCACACTGACACAGCTCCAGAGTTCCTCTGTGGAGATGGGAGAACCTTCCAGAAGGACAACCGTCTATGCAGCGCTCCACCTATCTGGCCTTTATGGTAGAGTGGCCAGACGGAAGCCACTCCTCAGTAAAAGGCACATGACAGCCCACTTGGAGTTGGCAAAAAGGCACCTAAAGGACTCTCAGACCATGAGAAACAAGATTCTCTGGTCTGATGAGATCAAGATTGAATTGTTTGGCATGAATGCCAAGCGTCATGTTTGGAGGAGACCTGGCACGATTCCTATGGTGAAGCATGGTGGTGGCAGCATCCTGTGGGGATATTTTTCAGTGGCAGGGACTGGGAAACTAGTCAGGATCAAGGGAAAGATGAACAGAACAAAGTAGAAATCCTTGATGAAAACCTGCTCCAGAGCCTACAGGGCCTCATACTGAGGCGAAGGTTCACCTTCCAACAGGACAACAACCCTAAGCACACAGCCAAGACAATGCAGGAGTGTCTTTGAGTGGCCCAACCAGAGCTCGTACTTGAACCCCATCAAACATCTCTGTAGAGACCAGAATATAGCTGTGCAGTGACGCTCCCCATCCAACCTGACAGCGCTTGCGAGGATCTGCAGAGAAGAATTGGAGAAACTCCCCAAATACAGGTGTGCCAAGCTTGTAGTGTCGTACCCAAGAAGATTCAGTGATTGTAATCGCTGCCAAAGGTGCTTCAACAAACTACTGAGTAGAGTAAAGGGTCTGAATACTATGTAAATGTGATATTTCCATTTTTCAAAAGTTTCTAAAAACCAGTTTTTGCTTTTCATTATGGGGCATTGTGTGTAGATGGGGGGCGGGGGGCTATTTAATCAATTTTAGTATAAGGCTGTAGCTTAACAAAATGTGGGGAAAGTCAAGGGGTCAGAATACTTTCCAAATCCACTGTATAGTATGAATAGACACTGGATCTATTCAGTACAGTGGCTATGACTGTATTTCATAGTGTTTCATTCTGTATGGATATAAGTAGTTGATTAGGTGTAGCCTATGTTGTCAGCATCTGATGACTGATTTGTTGTGGACAATCAGTCTCCATAGGCACTCTGTATGGTGTAGTATGGTAATTGTAGATCTGAGTCAAACCTGGAATCATTGGGATGGTTGAGGATGATTCATTATCTCTCTCCCATCCTCTCCTCTCCTTCACTCGCATGGAAAATCTGAAATTCCATTAGAAATGCTGCCTCATCATTGTGTAATCATTGAAACCCAGTGACCCACATCTTCTGTCTCCTTTTTGATGCAGGCAAAGTGACCACTTTCCCTGAAGTGGACGAGGAGATAGACTTCCTGTCCACCATCATCAGCCAACAGGAGACTGAATCAGGTTTCAGACATCCAGGTGAGAGGACAAACCTTTGGCCCGTCCCAAAGGGTGCTACTTCAGAAGGTTTGATTGACTAAGATTTTACTAATTGCATATAGTATTAACATAATGTGACCAGTAATACCATACCATTTGCTAAGTTAGTAGTAGATGTCGTTTTGCCTTGCTATCAATTACCATTTAATTATATTTTATTTTTGTATCTCCTCCTAGATTCTTCCTTTCAGGATGTTCCTAAAGTCAAGGAGGAGGAGGATGACAGATCAATGATCCTCACCCAACGGCCTACCACAGAGCAGCCTACTACACACGGCGCCACTACAGCCCCTCCACCCACCTCTATCACTACAGCCAACACCACCACTACGAGCCACTCCACAGCAGTACGCAGCGGTCCCCTGATCATCCCTTACCCCTCCAACAGCCGAGTGTTTATCAGTATGTAACCTTAATCCTCAGTCCCAGTTGACCCATTTTTTGAATGACAACCATGATTCCCTGATCTGTGTTGAGAATTAATTTCTCCGCATCCTGCTGCTCTTGTGAATGCTGCTCTGACTGTCACTGCTCTTGTAAATGCTGCTCTGACTGACACTGCTCTTGTGAATGCTGCTCTGACTGACACTGGCTCTTGTGAATGCTGCTCTGACTGACACTGCTCTTGTGAATGCTGCTCTGACTGACACTGCTCTTGTGAATGCTGCTCTGACTGACACTGCTCTTGTGAATGCTGCTCTGACTGACACTGCTCTTGTGAATGCTGCTCTGACTGACACTGCTCTTGTGAATGCTGCTCTGACTGACTGCTCTTGTGAATGCTGCTCTGACTGACACTGCTCTTGTGAATGCTGCTCTGACTGACTGCTCTTGTGAACGCTGCTCTGACTGACACTGCTCTTGTGAACGCTGCTCTGACTGACACTGCTCTTGTGAATGCTGCTCTGACTGACACTGCTCTTGTGAATGCTGCTCTGACTGTCACTGCTCTTGTGAATGCTGCTCTGACTGACACTGCTCTTGCCTATTAATATTGACAATTTGTGGATGGACTCTTTCCTGTCCTCCTTTCTCGTACATGGGTGAATCTTAATTGTATTTCCTCGTTTCCTCACATCGTCCCTCCTCGTCTCCCTCTCTAAGCACGTTCAAGTAGAAGATCGGAGGTTCCAAGGAGAAAGGATGCGAGGAATCAAGGAAATAAACTCAGCAAAAAAAGAAATGTCCTCTCACTGTCAACTACGTTTATTTTCAGCAAACTTAACGTGCGTAAATATTTGTATGAACATAAGATTCAACAACTCAAATCAAATCAAATCAAATTTATTTATATAGCCCTTCGTACATCAGCTGATATCTCAAAGTGCTGTACAGAAACCCAGCCTAAAACCCCAAACAGCAAGCAATGCAGGTGTAGAAGCACGGTGGCTAGGAAAAACTCCCTAGAAAGGCCAAAACCTAGGAAGAAACCTAGAGAGGAACCAGGCTATGTGGGGTGGCCAGTCCTCTTCTGGCTGTGCCGGGTGGAGATTATAACAGAACATGGTCAAGATGTTCAAATGTTCATAAATGACCAGCATGGTCGAATAATAATAAGGCAGAACAGTTGAAACTGGAGCAGCAGCACAGTCAGGTGGACTGGGGACAGCAAGGAGTCATCATGTCAGGTATTCCTGGGGCATGGTCCTAGGGCTCAGGTCCTCCGAGAGAGAGAAAGAAAGAGAGAATTAGAGAGAGCATATGTGGGATGGCCAGTCCTCTTCTGGCTGTGCCGGGCGGAGATTATAACAGAACATGGCCAAGATGTTCAAATGTTCATAAATGACCAGCATGGTCGAATAATAATAAGGCAGAACAGTTGAAAGAAACTGGAGCAGCAGCACGGCCAGGTGGACTGGTGACAGCAAGGAGTCATCATGTCAGGTAGTCCTGGGGCATGGTCCTAGGGCTCAGGTCCTCCGAGAGAGAGAAAGAGAGAATTAGAGAACGCACACTTAAATTCACACAGGACACCGAATTGGACAGGAGAAGTAGTCCAGATATAACAAACTGACCCTAGCCCCCCGACACATAAACTACTGCAGCATAAATACTGGAGGCTGAGACAGGAGGGGTCAGGAGACACTGTGGCCCCATCCGAGGACACCCCCGGACAGGGCCAAACAGGAAGGATATAACCCCACCCACTTTGTCAAAGCACAGCCCCCACACCACTAGAGGGATATCTTCAACCACCAACTTACCATCCTGAGACAAGGCTGAGTATAGCCCACAAAGACCTCCGCCACGGCACAACCCAAGGGGGGGGGGGGGGGGGGCGCCAACCCAGACAGGATGATCACATCAGTGAATCAACCCACTCAGGTGACGCACCCCCTCCAGGGACAGCATGAGAGAGCCCCAGTAAGCCAGTGACACAGCCCCTGTAATAGGGTTAGAGGCAGAGAATCCCAGTGGAAAGAGGGGAACCGGCCAGGCAGAGACAGCAAGGGCGGTTCGTTGCTCCAGAGCCTTTCCGTTCACCCTCCCACTCCTGGGCCAGACTACACTCAATCATATGACCCACTGAAGAGATGAGTCTTCAGTAGAGACTTAAAGGTTGAGACCGAGTTTGCGTCTCTGACATGGGTAGGCAGACAGTTCCATAAAAATGGAGCTCTATAGGAGAAAGCCCTGCCTCCAGCTGTTTGCTTAGAAATTCTAGGGACAATTAGGAGGCCTGCGTCTTGTGACCGTAGCGTACGTGTAGGTATGTACGGCAGGACCAAATCAGAGAGATAGGTAGGAGCAAGCCCATGTAATGCTTTGTAGGTTAGCAGTAAAACCTTGAAATCAGCCCTTGCTGCCAGTGTAGAGAGGCTAGCACTGGAGTAATATGATCAAATGTTTTGGTTCTAGTCAGGATTCTAGCAGCCGTATTTAGCACTAACTGAAGTTTATTTAGTGCTTTATCCGGGTAGCCGGAAAGTAGAGCATTGCAGTAGTCTAACCTAGAAGTGACAAAAGCATGGATTAATTTTTCTGCATCATTTTTGGACAGAAAGTTTCTGAGTTTTGCAATGTTACGTAGATGGAAAAAAGCTGTCCTTGAAATGGTCTTGATATGTTCTTCAAAAGAGAGATCAGGGTCCAGAGTAACGCCGAGGTCCTTCACAGTTTTATTTGAGACGACTGTACAACCATTAAGATTAATTGTCAGATTCAACAGAAGATCTCTTTGTTTCTTGGGACCTAGAACAAGCATCTCTGTTTTGTCCGAGTTTAAAAGTAGAAAGTTTGCAGCCATCCACTTCCTTATGTCTGAAACACATTCTTCTAGCAATGGCAATTTTGGGGCTTCACCATGTTTCATTGAAATGTACAGCTGTGTGTCATCCGCATAGCAGTGAAAGTTAACATTATGTTTTCGAATAACATCCCCAAGAGGTAAAATATATAGTGAAAACAATAGTGGTCCTAAAACGGAACCTTGAGGAACACCGAAATTTACAGTTGATTTGTCAGAGGACAAACCATTCACAGAGACAAACTGATATCTTTCCGACAGATAAGATCTAAACCAGGCCAGAACTTGTCCATGTAGACCAATTTGGGTTTCCAATCTCTCCAAAAGAATGTGGTGATCGATGGTATCAAAAGCAGCACTAAGGTCTAGGAGCACGAGGACAGATGCAGAGCCTCGGTCCGATGCCATTAAAATGTCATTTACCACCTTCACAAGTGCCGTCTCAGTGCTATGATGGGGTGTAAAACCAGACTGAAGCATTTCGTATACATTGTTTGTCTTCAGGAAGGCAGTGAGTGAACAACTGAGACATAAACTGAACAAGTTCCACAGACATGTGACTAACAGAAATTGAATAATGTGTCCCTGAACAAAGGGGGGGTCAAAATCAAAAGTAACAGTCAGTATCTGGTGTGACCACCAGCTGCATTAGGTACTGCAGTGCATCTCCTCATGGACTGCACCATATTTGCCAGTTCTTGCTGTGAGATGTTACCCCACTCTTCCACCAAGGCACCTTCAAGTTCCAGGACATTTCTGGGGGCAATGGTCCTAGCCCTCACCCTCCGATCCAACAGGTCCCAGACATGCTCAATGGAATTGAGATCCTGGCTCTTCACTGGCCATGGCAGAACACAGACATTCCTGTCTTACAGGAATTCACGCACAGAACGAGCAGTATGGCTGGTGGCATTGTCATGCTGGAGGGTCATGTCAGGATGAGCCTCCAGGAAGGGTACCACATGAGGGAGGAAGATGTCTTCCCTGTAATGCACAGCGTTGAGATTGCCTGCAATGACAACAAGCTCAGTCCATTGACGCTGTGACACACCGCCCCAGACCATGACGTACCCTCTACTTTCAAATCGATCCCGCTCCAGAATACAGGCCTCGGTGTAACGCTCTTTCCTTCGACGATAAACGCAAATCCGCCCATCACCCCTGGTGAGACAAAACCACGACTCATCAGTGAAGAGCACTTCTTGCCAGTCCTGTCTGGTCCAGCGACGATGGGTTTGTACCCATAGGCAACGTTGTTGCCGGTGATGTCTGGTGAGGACCTGCCTTACAACAGGCCTACAAGCCCTCAGTCCAGCCTCTCTCAGCCTATTGCGCACAATCTGAGCACTGATGGAGGGATTGTTCTTTCCTGGTGTAACTCGGACAGTTGTTGTTGCCAACTTGTACCTGTCCCGCAGGTGTGATGTTCGGATGTACCGATCCTGTGCAGGTGTTGCGAGGATGATAAGCTGTCCGTCCTCTCTCCCTGTGGCGCTGTTTTAGGCGTCTCACAGTACAGACATTGCAATTTATTGCCCTGGCCACATCTGCAGTCCTCATGCCTCCTTGCAGCATGCTTAAGGCACATTCACGTGGATGATCAGGGACCCTGGGCATATTTTTTTTTGTGTTTTTCAGAGTTAGTAGAAAGGCCTCTTTAGTGTCCTAAGTTGTAATAACTGTGACCTTAATTGCCTACTGTAAGCTGTTAGTGTCTTAACGAACGTTCCACATGTGCATGTTCATTTAATTGTTTATGGTTCATTGAACAAGCATGGGAAACAGTGTTTAAACCCTTTACAATGAAGATCTGTGAAGTTATTTGGATTATTATGAATTATCTTTGAAAGATGGGGTCCTGAAAAGGGGACTTTTCTTTTTTTTTTTGCTGAGTTTACAATTGAGATGCACCCCACAAACACCCACTTCCTTACTGTCTCCCCACCTGATCTGTTCCTGTTATTCTGGGTAATATGTCTTCCTCTGCCAGATGTTTCTTCCTCTTCTCCTGACAGCCTTTCTCTATCTCTTCACAGTCATGACCAGTGTGTTTTTGGTTGTGGGGTCTGTTGCCTTGCTTTTGGCTGCTGTCTGTTGGATCAGGTAAAACTCTACATCTGTTTTGCACTGATACCAGCTATGTGGAAGAATGGTCTGCGATAACTGTGATACGTGGTTGTTGTTCCCTACTTCACTTAGTTAAATGTACTGACTTATTTTAATAATTGTCATGTAGTTTAATAATGTGGTTATGGGAAACTGACCATGATGTCCCCCATCTTATCCCAGGTTGCAGAGAGGTGTGCGGCTGGCTCAGAAGGTCGACTACCCAGCTTATGGGGGGATGGGGCCCCATTCCTATGACAATGATGTGGTATGTACAGCAGAACACACAATCACACAAAGTCATGGTTACAACAGATTATATTCAAGTCAGTGAAGAAAGTTTTTTTTTTTTTCATGTTATTTTATACATTTAATTAATTGCCATCTGTTTATTTTATCTCCTTCATTTTATTGTTTTACTGTAAAACAAATATTTTTTTTCAATAAATCTAAAGTTTGATTTGATAACATACTAATCACATGGGAACAAACACATCTTCTGTACAATAAATGTTATACTGAAACGGCTTCTGGTTGAGAGCCATGTCATCTCGGGCCCTCCCTCTGTGTCCTGCCTGCAGCTTGGGGATAGGAGGCTGGCTCAGAGTGCCCAGATGTACCACTACCAACACCAGAAACAGCAGATGCTCTGCCTGGAGAAGTGAGTCATACCCCACATGGCCTTCTGTCTGTCTTTTAACCAGACATATCTGTCTGCCAGTTTAGTCTGCTCTCTGACCCTGGCTGTCTAAAAATGTTACTAGCTGTCCATTTCTTGCTTCCTGATTCTCCTTCAACTCCTTTCAAAGCTAATTGGTGGAGGTCCAAGGTCCCATGTTTTTTAAGAGGATTTGAGGGGGTATGGAGGAAGTAAGCTGTAAATGTTTCCAGACACTGGCTTTGTCTCTCTCCTCTTCCCTCCCTTCTCCTTCCCTGTCCTCCTGTCAGTCTGTATCGGTGTTCTCCTCTGTGAATGGTGGATTGGGATGTTTTGTGATGTGGTTGGATACCTCCATGACTCAGTGTTTTTCCTTTGTCTCCAGACACAGGGATGAACCCAAGGTGCCTGACTCCGGGGCCACGTCAGATGAGGAGAATGAGGATGGGGATTTCACGGTATACGAGTGCCCTGGACTGGCCCCGGTAAGAGACGGACATACCTGATGCACATACAGTGTACTGCACAGCCATGCAGTACAATAGCAGACAGACATGGAGAGGCAGCGATGGCTGATATCCAATATATATTTACCTTTAGTTAAATTCTGTACATTTAGTTTACATACATTTGTACTTACAATAGGCTACAGATACACACATTTTGTTGTTTTAGCTGTGTAATAACTTACTCTTCTCTCCTTTCTTTCGCTCTCTCTTTTTCTATCTTTCTTTCTCCTTCTCTCTTTTGCTCTCTAGACAGGAGAGATGGAGGTGAAGAATCCTTTGTTTGATGACTCTACCCTTTACCTTCAGAGGAGCCACAAGTAACCCTGACAACTCTGGACATTCTGATATGCACCTATAAAACATACCACCCTACATGTACAGGAAGATCAAATCATACTCACTCCCTTGCACACCTACAAACACACATCAGGTTTCTCTGTCTGACCTTTTGACCTGTCCCACATGATACACTACTTACACTGAAGGGCTGGTGACGAGGAGGAGGAGGAGGACTGTATGAACATTATATCTGAATGACCGACTGGCGTGAATCTCCTCTTGAAACAGACTGATATCTGGGACCAATGACGTCTCACACTCTCAGAAACCCTACATGATCTTTAAGCTTTCCGTCTGGCCTATCATAACCATGCCTTGTTTTGTTGTATGTTAACTCTGTTATCTCTTGTGGATTTGATTCTGTAATATCCTCTGTTTTTTCTGTCAAACATGTGCACAACCAACTAACTGACTGAGAGATTAGCGTGTATGATGATGGATACTATTCTCCATGTTCTGCAAGATTCTATACCTGAACTTTTCCAACAAGAAATGAACAAGAAAATTATTGTTTTTCGTGTTCTGTTGAAAAATGTTCTACGGTGTGCACTAATGAATACTACCCTGCTTCATACGACAGATACCGGCAGAAAGGTTCAGGAAGAGAGCAGAGAAGAACTACATTGAACAAATAAATATGTTATGGGTCTGTGGGTGTATGATTTATTACATTACACAATCTGTGGAGACTAACTTTGATACTTGCATCATACTTTTGAATGTTAACCAGACCATGACTTACAGTGAACTATACAGGCCAATGTCCAAACCACAAACCTTTAGTAATAGTGAACAGGAAGATTGTGTTGGAGGCACACACTTTGTGCAGAATGTGAAATTGAATAACCAATCCAGATACAAGTTTCCTAAATCATAGACTGCAGTATGACCCAGACTCCTGGACTAAAAAGCATTGATAATCTCAGTTGAAAATTCAGTTGAGGAATAGGCTTAATCTGGGTCTGGGAACTGGTCCTATAAATCATTCTGGAACTGCAGATGTTAGGCCATATGCCTTTGAAACAGAGCTGGAGGACAGTGGGAATATGCCAATTTATCAAGCTGTCAATAGTAATCATTGGCAGACTAAATATCTGTGTCCCAAATAACACCCTATTCTCTACATGGTGCCTTTCTTTTGCCAGCGCATTATATCGACCCCGGTCAGAAGTAGTGCACTACAGTATGTGGAGAATATGGTGCCATTAATGACGCATTCTGAAGATCTGGATCAACTCATCTTTGACTTTCTTCATTACCAAAAAGTTGTTTTTATTTTGTTCTTACATAAAGGTGATTTTAATGTTTCATAAATGTACACATGCAGTATGTATGGTAAACCTTTACGCTTTGTTACGTAGCCATTATAGTCTCAGTATCAATGGTCCCTCTATGCATGACTTGATGATGCTGTGCTCTGCTGAAAAAGGGATACAATTCAATATGCATTTATGATCCTTACAAGTTTCTTGTGTAAACTTGCTTATGATGATATTTAAATAACTTGAATGATTTCAAAGGAATTTGGAACTTCTTTACAGAACTCTGAAACAGAGCAACCCCACTATGTACATACATATACACAGTGCTTGACTTGGGCAGGAGCTTGCCGGAGTACCGGCACCTCAACTGCTTGAGCTCCTGTTCCTCTTATATAGAATATTAGCTCAAAAGTATTGTGGAGCTCCTGCATCTAAATATAAACAGTACCGGCACCCAGAATGAGTACCGGAACATATTTCAGTCCAAGTCAAGCACTGAATATACCGTATCAAACAAACACATGGCTTGTCCCATGATTTGTGATGTTATTTATGTAAATAGCCACTGATGTGTACTGTACAGAGAGATGGCAACCTGGCGCTAATGATGTATTTGTACACATTATTATTCTATATTTCTGATTGCTGTGTCAAATAAACCTTTTTTTCTTTAGCCTAGTGTGCCTCCAAAATGGCACCCTATTCCGTATATAGGGCATTGCTTTTGACGAAAGCCCTATAGTTTTTGGTCAAATGTAGTGCACTAGATAAGGAATAGGGTGCCATTTTGGATGTACATTAGTCTGTTCAGAAGTTGCCTATTGCGGTTATCTCTCAGGAAAGCGTGTTGTTATTAGCTCTTTTATTTACTTAGGACAACTCCACACAACTATGTTTCGGTATTTGTCCATTGTTGATATAGTCCCAAAATATTTTGCATTTCAGCAATCAATTTTCAAAATGCATATAAATACAGCTGGTATGATGCATCGAGCATCATATGATGCTGCGTTTTGGATCATGATGCAAAATGCGTCATACTGGCTATATTTCTGTATAGTTGTGTATATTTATATACATATGTATATATATATATATATATAGAAGTTGTATATCTTCATTGCTGACATACAAAACATTTTGGGACTATATCAACCATGGACTAATGAAAAAAAAACGAGTTTTCGGGTGGAATTTTCATATAACTGTTCCCCTAACTCTGCCTCCACTCTCTCTGAAGAACAGCGAAGTGGTCCGACACATACAGTAATGTGATGCTCGTTGGGTGCAGATGATTTGATTTTCCTTTTTGGTCCTCAAGAACAATGTATGTGAGACAGAAAGAGTATTGGACTCGTAGAATGGACCCATTCATTGATGTAGGCCTAGATTACTGGTAAAGATGAACATCAAACCTAAACCTTCTTTGGCTGCTACCATATAGTTACCATATACCTACATCAATATTGTCCCCTAGGGTTGCAAAATGCAAATAACATTTCCCAGGTTTTCCAGAAATTTGAGTTTGATGGATTGAAAGTTGCTCTTTGTTTTCTCTCATGAATGTGGATGGTTATACATCTCCAGGACTCCCCTTTTAAACAGTAAAACCACCCTCTCTAAATAACGACACACCAGATGAATTAACACACCAACCCTGAGAGATGACCGACCTCTTTTACTACTACTGGAATTGCTGGACATGATGCATGTAAACATTTCAGAGATGAACATTGGAAAATAAATATTTATATTATCTTCACTGCAACATGGTCTGCTGTGCTGTTTTCTTTAATGATATGATAGACAATCTTGTTGCAAGCTGATCAACTGTCTTGGATCTCGTGAGAGAGAAGCAAAATATATGTTAATAGCTGATCTAGCCTTAAAAACAAGTGATTAGGTAAAAAGCATGTTGTTACCGGTTCAAGTTCATTCAATTTTTAGGTAATCCTGACCTCTGGTGGTCAGAGCTGTTTATTGCATGTTCTGTTATTGGTGGATTTTTCCCTGAATCCATAGACATTGATATGATAAAGCAACATCCCCTCAGTATCTAGACCAGAAATGTTTTTTTTTTGCATACGAAATGGCAACCTAATTGTGATGCATATGATTTAATTATAGGAATACCCTATAAAATGCACTATGTAGGGAATAGGGCACCACCTTGGTGTGTAATCTGCATTGACACTAGAAATGAAATCATATGCATCACAATTAGTCAAAGTCACATTTGCATACAGAGGAGTACGGTTGAATTGAGTGACATACAGAACTTTCAATGCACAGTCATTTCTCTGAGACGGGTTGTTTAGATTTAGTATTTGTACAGGGTTTTTGTTTGTGGTTTGTGGTCGACCCAGAAACATTTGGAGGAGAGGGATCCAGGCAGAAATGGCTGGGAGCGGCCTCAACTGGTGTGACCTGGAAAAACTTGCCCCGAACCGAGTGAGATGGAGGATATTCATCAACTGTCTATGAAGGGTATGAACTGTACCGTAGAGTATTATGTGTAGCCAAATACTGAGAGAAAACAATCCTTGAAAGCTTACCCTCAATATTACTGCTGGGAAAGACATTTCCTTGTGCCATTTAAATAGAATTATGAGCCAGCTTACAGGGTTGTGTAATGTTTTTATTTGTGGCAATTCTTGGTCTTGTAAAGGCTGGAATGTCGTCAATGGGACCTTACATGTGATCGGACACTGTGGGTACACATTCATACTTACTGTTGTTTTTAAGTTGTGATTTTTCTGTGGTGTTTCTGCATTGGAGACCAAAATGCAATGTTGTAATGGATGTCACACACTATCACAACAATGCAGAAATGAATGTATTTCACGTTTTACCTGTGACATTTTGTGTGTGAACGAACTGGCCCTGTTGTAAGTACAGCCCATCACAGGTTGTTGAACATATCTTTTCACTGTTGTTTTTTTAAATTTCTTAACTTACCTATTTTTTACTTAACAATTGCACTGTTACCAAATAACTTGCAGTAAAAGCAGTTTTTGCCTGTTATCTATTGGCCCATCCATCCAGATCATAGTACACCTTTTTAGCTGGCAGTCTGTGATAGATGATACAGATATTACAGAGCCTCTCTCTCCAGTCTGTGTATGTCTTGATTTCATGGGTCTGACGCCACTTGAAGTAAGCCTCATAACGCCCTCTGTCTGTGGCCAGCTGCTGTAGGAAGGCAGCCAGCCGCTCTGTGCTGCTGAAGTCACTGACATGGATGAACGAGCCTGAGGGCACCAAGGCCTCATAGTTAGACCGAGAGGGCCCCAGAACCACGGGTACTGCCCCTGCTTGGTAGGCATTCCTCCACAGCTTCTCAGTGATGTAGTCTATGGCCACCGAATTCTCAAAGGCCAGGTAGAAGTTACAGCGGCCAATGGTGGGTATCAGACTTTGGTCGGTCAGTGGCCTCTTTAGCCAGCGGCCATACACCTCTATAGGAATGTACTTCCTTAGGCTCTGGTAGACTTGACTCCTGGCATGGTCTGGGCTGTAGTTGCTGACCACCCAGCTCGCCAGGCAAGCCCCTTTCTTAGGGATCACATAGCTGCTGCTGTTGCTGTTTGGTGGAACGAGAACTTCCACCGTCTTCCCATAGGGCATTGGTACATCAGCGTCTGCTCGGTAGCTCATGGTCCAGTTGAACAGTCCTTTGTATTGGGTCAGGTTGCCGTTGTTCACCGGGGGCTCCAGGGAGAGCCAGAGCCAGCGCTGGGAGGCCGGCCGTGGGAGATGGAGAGGCAGGGCGGAGCGACCCGTCCTCAGCTCATGGTGGTGGAAGACCACCACGTCTGCCTGAGGGTACAGGGAGGTGTTGTCACTGAGGAGGCAGCCTTGGATACCGTACTCGTCTCTGCAAATGTCTCCCTCCAGGCTGTAGTGGCGGCTGAAGGGCCAGTGCCACAGCAGAATGGTGAGGTTCCTGAGGTGGTGTTGATGAGTGGTCCCTATCTCAGCCTGCAGCCTCTTGTGGAGCAAGTACAAGGAGATGCTGAAGATCATGATGCCGGAGAGGAACAGGGGCATGGAGGCAGCCATCTCTGACTCAGGGGATGACAGGCAAGCAACACACTGACTAGTACAATTGCAGCGTACTTTAGTTTAGTCCACAATCACACAATCTCCTTGGGATTTTTACTGTAGTAGTGTGGTATTTCCTCCCTGGTAAGACAAAAATAAATGAGTATCCAATCAGGGGTGTAGTGGAGGGTACACACAAATAAACACAGTTTACCCACCTTTTGTGGAAAAATGAATTGAAAAGCGTTACTTTTTTTTACCGTGACTGGTGATCAGAGTTTACTCACCTACTTGTTTTACCACTAAATCACTGTATAATGCAGAAGATTTAAGACCTGATCAAAAAGCTTAGGAAATGCTTACCTTTCCACAAACATAGGCACAGACACATGCAAACACACACAAAAGCATATGCACTATACACACACATACACATGGATTTTGTACTGTATATACAGTTGAAGTCGGAAGATTACATACACCTTAGCCAAATCTATTTAAACTCAGTTTAACAAAGTCCTGACATTTAATCCTAGTAAAAAAAATCACCACTTTATTTTAAGAATGTGAAATGTCAGAATAATAGTAGAGAGAATGATTTATTTCAGCTTTTATTTTTTTCATCACATTCCCAGTGGGTCAGAAGTTTACATACACTCAATGGTAGCATTGCATTTAAATTGTTTAACTTGGGTCAAACGTTTCCGGTAGCCTTCCACAAGCTTCCCACAACAAGTTGGGTGAATTTTTTCCCATTCCTCCTGACAGAGCTGGTGTAACTGAGTCAGGTTTGTAGGCCTCCTTGCTCGCGCACGCTTTTTCAGTTCTGCCCACAAATTGTATATAGGATTGCGGTCAGGGCTTTGTGATGGATACTCCAATACCTTGACTTTGTTGTCCATAAGCCATTTTGCCACAACTTTGGAAGAATGCTTGGGGTCGTTGTCCATTTGGAAGACCCATTTGCGAGCAAGCTTTAACTGATACCTTGAGATGTTGCTTCAATATATCCACGTAATTTTCATTCCTCGTGATGCCATCTATTTTGTGAAGTGCACCAGTCCCTCCTGCAGCAAAGCACCTCCACAACATGATGCTGCCACCCCCGTGCTTCACGGTTGGGATGCTGTTCTTCGGCTTGCAAGCCTCCCCCTTTTTCCTCCAAACATAACGATGGTCGTTATGGTCAAGCATTTCTATATTTGTTTCATCAAACAAGAGGACATTTCTCCAAAAAGTACGATCTTTGTCCCCATGTCCAGTTACAAACCGTAGTCTGGCTTTTTTATGGTGATTTTGGAGCAGTGGCTTCTTCCTTGCTGAGCGGCCTTTCAGGTTATGTCGATATAGGACTCGTTTTACTGTGGATATAGATACTTTTTTACCTGTTTCCTCCAGCATCTTCACAAGGTCCTTTGCTGTTGTTCTGGGATTGATTTGCACTTTTCGCACCAAAGTACATTCATCTCTAGGAGACAGAATGCGTCTCCTTTCTGAGCGGTGTGACGGCTGCGTGACCCCATGGTGTTTATACTTGCGTATTATTGTTTGTACAGATGAACGTGGTACCTTCAGGCATTTGGAAATTGCTCCCAAGGATGAACCAGACTTGTGGAGGTTTACAATTTTTTTCAGAGGTCATGGCTGATTATTTTTAATTTTCCCAAGATGTCAAGCAAAGAGGCACTGAGTTTGAAGCTAGGCCTTGAAATACATCCACAGGTACACCTCCAATGATGTCAATTAACCTATCAGAAGCTTTTAAAGCCATGACATAATTTTCTGGAATTTTCCAAGCTGTTTAAAGGCACAGTCAACTCAGTGTATGTTAACTTCTGACCCACTGGAATTGTGATACAGTTATAAGTGAAATCAACTGTCTGTAAACAATTGTTGGAAAAATGACTTGTGACATGCACAAAGTAGATGTCCTAACCGACTTGCCAAAACTATAGTTTGTTGACAAGAAATGTGTGTAGTGGTTGAAAAACGAGTTTTAATGACTCCAACATAAGTGCATGCAAACTTCCGACTTCAACTGTTTGTGGTAGTGGTGGACTATTTTCTCATTGTAGAATAATATTGAAGACATCAAAACTATGAAATAACACATATAGAATAATGTATAAACCAAAAAAGTGTTAAACAAATCAAAATATAGTTTATATTTGAGATTCTTCAAATAGATACATTTGCCTCGATGACAGTTTTGTCCACTCTTGGCATTCTCTCAACCAGCTTCATGAGGTAGTCACCTGGAATGCATTTCAATTAACAGCTGTGCCTTCTTAAAAGTTAATTAATGGAAGTAATGTGTTTGAGCCAATCAGTTGTGTTGTGACAAGGTAGAGGGATATACAGAAGATAGACCTATTTGGTAAAATACCAAGTTCCTATTATGGCAATAACAGCTCAAATATGCAAAGAGAAATGACAGTCCATCATTACTTTAAGACATGAAGTTCAGTCAATACTGAACATTTCAAAAACTTTGAAAGTTTCTTCAAGTGCAAACATCAAGCTCTATGATTAAACTGACTCTCATGAGGACCGCCACAGGAAAGGATGACTCAGAGTTACCTCTGCTGCAGAGGTTAAGTTCATTAGAGTTACCAGCCTCAGAAATTGGAGCCCAAATAAATGCTTCACGGAGTTCAAGTAACAGACACATCTCAACATCAACTGTTCAGAGGAGACTGCGTGAATCAGGCCTTCATGGTCGAAATACTGCAAAGAAACCACTACTAAAAGACACCAATAAGAAGAAGAGACTTGCTTGGGCCAAGAAACACGAGCAATGGACATTTGGACACAAGTCACAAGGACACAAGGACACAAGGACACAATGGACACAAGTCCAAATTGGCGATTTTTGGTTCCGACCTCATGTGTCTTTGTGAGACGCGGTGTGGGTGAACAGATGATCTCCACATTTGTATTTCACACCGGAAAGCATGTGGGTGGAGGTGTGGTGGTGCTTTGCTGGTGACACCATCTGTAATTTATTTAGAATTCAAGGCACACTTCACCAGCATGTCTACCATGGCATTCTGCAACAATACGCAGTCCCATCTGGTTTGGGCTTAGTGGGACTATTGTTTGTTTTTCAACAGGACAATGACCCAACACACCTCCAGGCTGTGTATGGGCTATTTCGCCAATAATGATAGTGATGGAGTGCTGCATCAGTTAACCTGGCCTCCACAGTCCCCCTACCTCAACCAAATTGAGATGTTTTGGGATGAGTCAGACCGGAGAGTGAAGGAAAAGCAAATGTGGGAACTCCTACAAGACTTGGTAAGCACCCCAGGTGAAGCTGGTTGAGAGATTGCCAAGAGTGTGCAAAGCTGTCATCAAGGCAAATATAAAATGTATAATTGATTTGTTTAACACTTTTTTAGTTACTACATGATCCCATATGTGGTATTTAATCGTTTTGATGACTTCACTATTATTCTATAATGTGTAACGTCACCTTTTCTTTTTTGGAACATGACCTTACCCAGATGAACACCACATTCCATTCCAAGCCTTTTATTAACACCGGGATATGTAAACTCTCCGCTGGTCTCATAGACTAGACGTAATATAGTACATGTACATCAGTGACACTCAAATTAGTATGATATGTAAGGTAACATAACTCTTATCCAGAGCAACTTACAGGAGCAATTAGGGTTAAGTGCCTTGCTCAAGGGCACATCGACAGATTTTTCAGCTAGCTAGCTTAATGATTCAAACCAGCAACAATTCAGTGACTGGCCCAGCAATACTTAACCGCTACTTGCCGCCCTTAAGACAAAAACGAAAGTGTGGTGGTTTTCAACTACTTGCGACTTTTTAGCTACGTTGCACCTACTTAGCATGTAAAAAAAAAAACTTAGCATGTCAGCTAACCCTTCCCCTAACCCTAACCTTGACCCTTTAACCTAACTCCTAAAATTAACCCTAACCTTAACCCTAACCCCTAGCCTAGCTAGCGTTAGCCACCAAGCTAACGTTAGCCACCAAGCTTCTGACTGGAACATACAGTTCGGACACACCTATTCATTCAATGGTTTTTCTATATTTTTACTTTTTTCTACATTGTATAATAACATTGAAGACATCAAAAGAACGAAATAACACATGGAATCATGTAGTAACCAAACATTTATTATATTTTAAATTCTTCAAATGAGCCACCATTTGCCTTGGTGACAGCATTTCACACTCTTGGCATTCTCTCAAGCAGCTTCATAAGGAATGTTCCAACAGTCTTGAACGAGTTCCCACATATGCTGAGCACTTGTTGGCTGCTCTTCCTTTACTCTGCAGTCCAACTCATCCCAAACCATCTCAATTAGTTAGAGCAATTTGGTTGAGGTCGGGGGATTGTGGAGGCCAGGTCATCTGATGCAGCACTTCATCACTGTCCTTCTTGGTCAAATAGCCTGGAGGTGTGTTGGGTCATTGCCAAGCTGATGAAGTGTGCCTTGAATTCTAAATAAATCACTGACAGTGTCACCAGAAAAGCACTCCCACACGTTTCACGGTGGGAACCACACATGCAAAGATCATCCGTTCACCTACTCTGCGTCTCACAAAGACACGGCGGTTGGAACCAAAAATGTCATATTTAGACTCATCAGACCAAATGGCAGATTTCCACATGTCTAACATCCATTTCTCGTGTTTCTTGGCCCAAGCTAATCTCTTCTTATTATTGGTGTCCTATAGTAGTGGTTTCTTTGCAGAAATTCGACCATGAAGGCCTGATTCACGCAGTCTCCTCTGAACAGTTGATGTTGAGATGTCTGTTACTTGAACTCCGTGAGTTCTTGAAATGTTCAGTATTGACCGACCTTCATGTCTTAAAGTAATGATAAACTGTCGTTTCTCTTAGCTTATTTGAGCTGTTTTGGCCATAATATGGACGTTATATTTGACCAAATAGGGCTATCTTCTGTATACCACCCCTACATTGTCACAACACAACGGATTGGCTCAAACTCAATAAAAAGGAAAGTAATTCAACAAATTCACTTTTAACAAGGCACACCTGTTAATTGAAATGCATTCCAGGTAACCACCTCATGAAGCTGGTTAAAGAATCTCTACAAACCCTACATGATTCCATATGTGTTATTTCATAGCTTTGATGTCTTCACTATTATTCTACAATGTAGAGAATAGTACAAATAAAGAAAACCCTTGAATGAGTAGATGTGTCCAAACTTTTGACTGGTACTGTATATTTCCCGCAAATTTGTAACATATAGTATCTTTTTCAAATTCGTAACGTATTGTATGTTTTGCAATTTCATAACATATAATACAAATCATAATTCATAACATATCATACAAAATGAGTTATGTACATCCACAAGTTAATACATACTAAATTGTATTACGTAAAGAATAATACTAAATGCTCTGAGACCAGGTTGAAACGATACATGTCACAGAGATGACCTTCCTCATGACACCTGTGCTCAGCAAACCTACCAGTTAAGAGTGTTGGGCAAGTAACCGACAGGTCGCTGGTTCCAATCCCTGAACCGGCAAGGTGGAAAAATCTGCCGTTCTGCCTTTGAGCAAGGCAGTTAACCCCCAACAACAACTGCTCCCTGGGCACTGATGATGTCGATTAAGGCAGCCCCCCACATCTCTCCGCTTCAGAGACACATTTCGGTTGAATGCATTTAGTGGTACAACTTAATAGGTATTCCCTTTCCCAGTGGTCTCAGTGTTTTCTGTCTTTTGGATGTAAGACTCACTGAAACTGACTTCCTTCTCGAAGATGATTTAAGAAGTGGCACATAACAGTGGGTAGGAAATCCTGTCTTGGCCTTTATTTTCACTCCTCTTTCACATCATCTCTCTGTTCTCTCACAACACGCACACATGCCACAACCACACCCCTGTAACTTTTTGACAGTCATATGGACACTACTATGAGGCTATAGGGCACTATTGTAGCTAGTCTAGAATGAGAATAAATGTAGCTATTTACATTGCAGCCACTTATAGATCCAGTTCCTGGAACTTGTTTTGCAGAGATGTAGCTCATACGTTAGCCTATGCACCACCAAACAACTACAATAATGAAATAATATTTGAATATTCTCATCCAAAAATGTCAATCTTTAGATTTTTGGATAGTAGCACAATGTCAGAGTCAGTTGTTCTGGTTTTGTAGTTTCATCTGTTCTGCATTCATTTCATATGTTCTGCATTCATTTCATATGTTCTGCATTCATTTAATCTGTTCTGCATTCATTTAATCTGTTCTGCATTCATTTCATATGTTCAAACTTTCCTTTTTTGACGGTATTGGATTTTAGTTAGAACATTTTTCCCCAGTCGTAACCTGAGCCGTGTTCTCAGACGAATGACTTCAGATGAGGGCACCAAGGGTGTGACTTTCAGATCACTAAACCACAATGTTTTCCTGTTATTGGTACATATGGAGAGTAAAGAGGTACCACAGTATAACTATAATAAACTGTTCAAAAAAATAAAGGGAACACTTAAACAACACAATGTAACTCCAAGTCAATCACACTTCTGTGAAATCAAACTGTCCACTTAGGAAGCAACACTGATTGACAATACATTTCACATGCTGTTGTGCAAATGGAATAGACAACAGGTGGAAATTATAGGCAATTAGCAAGACACCCCCAATAAAGGAGTGGTTCTGCAGGTGATAACCACAGACCACTTCTCAGTTCCTATGCTTCCTGGCTGATGTTTTGGTCACTTTTGAATGCTGGCGGTGCTTTCACTCTAGTGGTAGCATGAGACGGAGTCTACAACCCACACAAGTGGCTCAGGTAGTGCAGCTCATCCAGGATGGCACATCAATGCGAGCTGTGGCAAGAAGGTTTGCTGTGTCTGTCAGCGTAGTGTCCAGAGCATGGAGGCGCTACCAGGAGACAGGCCAGTACATCAGGAGACGTGGAGGAGGCCGTAGGAGGGCAACAACCCAGCAGCAGGACCGCTACTTCCGCCTTTGTGCAAGGAGGAGCAGGAGGAGCACTGCCAGAGCCCTGCAAAATGACCTCCAGCAGGCCACAAATGTGGGGGTTGTGCTTACAGCCCAACACCGTGCAGGACGTTTGGCATTTGCCAGAGAACACCAAGATTGGCAAATTCGCCACTGGCGCCCTGTGCTCTTCACAGATGAAAGCAGGTTCACACTGAGCACATGTGACAGATGTGACAGTCTGGAGACGCCGTGGAGAACGTTCTGCTGCCTGCAACATCCTCCAGCATGACCGGTTTGGCGGTGGGTCAGTCATGGTGTGGGGTGGCATTTCTTTGGGGGCCGCACAGCCCTCCATGTGCTTGCCAGAGGTAGCCTGACTGCCATTAGTTACCGAGATGAGATCCTCAAACCCCCTGTGAGACCATATGCTGGTGCGGTTGGCCCTGGGTTCCTCCTAATGCAAGTCAATGCTAGACCTCATGTGGTTGGAGTGTGTCAGCAGTTCCTGCAAGAGGAAGGCATTGATGCTATGGACTGGCCCGCCCGTTCCCCAGACCTGAATCCAATTGAGCACATCTGAGACATCATGTCTCGCTCCATCCACCAACACCACGTTGCACCACAGACTGTCCAGGAGTTGGCGGATGCTTTAGTCCAGGTCTGGGAGGAGATCCCTCAGGAGACCATCCGCCACCTCATCAGGAGCATGCCCAGGCGTTGTAGGAAGGTCATACAGGCACGTGGAGGCCACACACACTACTTAGCCTCATTTTGACTTGTTTTAAGGACATTACATCAAAGTTGGATCAGCCTGTAGTGTGGTTTTCCACTTTAATTTTGAGTGTGACTCCAAATCCAGACCTCCATGGGTTGATACATTTGATTTCCATTGATCATTTTTGTGTGATTTTGTTGTCAGCACATTCAACTATGTAAAGAAAAAAGTATTTAATAAGAATATTTCATTCATTCAGATCTAGGATGTGTTATTTTAGTGTTCCCTTTTTTTTGAGCAGTGTATAATGGTGGAAGGTAGGCTAGCTGTTAAATGTTTGTTTTTAAACGTTGTTTTTCCTTTGCAAATATTCCTTTAAATTTTGTTTTTCCTTTCCAAAAATGTTTACTCATGGACTCCTATGTCACGCTATGAGTGTGTGTATGTGTGTGCATGTGTGTGAGAGAGAGAGAGATTTTACAGAGGTGTAGATGGACAGTCGTGTATAAAATACAATTAAAATTAAATAAAAATAGGGATCTGGAAAGTCCAAAATAAGATTCCTAGTCATGCATAATCACAGAATGATCCATGCTGACAGTTAATTCCCTGTCCAGTGAGCCAGTATCTAGCTCCTGTGGTCCTGGATCGCCATGGCCAGATGTTGCATGCTTATTTGGGTAGATTTATAGAGCTTTGTGAAATTCTAAGCCAAGCAGAGAGATTTGCATGTGACATCACTCTAGGATTGGAAAGTCATAACTGTTTCCAAGTGAAGCTTATCTTCTGTGACCTCTACTGAAGCCTACTGTTTAATATATTTTACACAGTTAATAAAGCAATAATAAACCAAGGAGCGTTGAAGACAGATACATTTACAAGGTGTATTCATGTTAATTAGCAACCTACGATGTTTGAGAAGAAACTATCTACGGATCTACTCACATCAGATCATTCCCACTGGGCACACAGTGTTTGAATCAACGTTGTTTCCACATCATTTCAATGACATTACATTGAACCAACGTGGAATAGACTCAAAAGTAATGTTTAATGAGTCCATGTCTCCCACATTGCCATGTAATACTGAGTAATAGTGGTACCAACATAGAGATGTTCAGGTCTTTAATTAATTATTAATTCAATTAATGAAACAATACAAAACTTCAGCATTTCTACCTGTTCCCAGGCATGTCCAAAGCAAATTCTTAACTACTGCTGTCATCTTAGTGGTCTTTTCGTACATTTGTACATTTTATAAAATTGTACTGCTACAATTGTTAAGCCTTTTCTCTTTATCTAGAGCAGCACTGCCTAGGGAATAAAGCGCCATTTGGGATATGACCAAAGTAGTGATCTACTTGCTATCAAGGGAAAGCAGGGGTAAAAGCTTAGAGAAATGCCGCTCAATGGTTTATTGTGAAGCAAATAGTAAACATGAACCTTGTTTTATTGTTGTTGTTATAGTTTATTTATTGGATAAAAACAAAGTTTAAATGTTAGTCCTTTTCAAGCCTTGAATTTTTTTTAAACAATTTTGACATTTATAAGTATTATCAGACAGCTCTTTGACCTTAGATAGCCTGAGGGTTTGGGTCACCGGAGCCTGAGGGTTTGGGTCACAGTAGCCTGAGGGTTTGGGTCAAAGGAGCCTGAGGGTTTGGGTCACAGGAGCCTGAGGGTTTGGGTCACAGGAGCCTGAGGGTTTGGGTCACAGGAGCCTGAGGGTTTGGGTCACAGGAACCTGAGGGTTTGGGTCACAGGAGCCTGAGGGTTTGGGTCACAGGGGCCTGAGGTTATGGGTCACAGGAGCCTGAGGGTTTGGGTCACAGGAGCCTGAGGGTTTGGGTCACAGGCCGGACTTGCACACTGGGTACACATGTCAGTTCAACAATTTGTTTGAGTTGTCAACTAACAATGTGAAATCAACAAAACATTTCACTCTATCATTGGATTTAAGTTAAAAGTTGGGTGAACAAAATATGAAATCCCCTTACCTTGTTGACTTTCTTTCACATTGAATTTATTTATTGAAATGATGTGGATGTGATGTGTTTTTTCCCAGTGGGGGGGGGGGGGGGGGGGTTTCAGTTCAACCAGTTTTTGCCAAGTGGGGGGGGTTCAGTTCAAACAGTTTTTGCCCAGTGGGGAGGGGGGGGGGGGGGGTTCAGTTCAACCAGTTTTTGCCCAGTGGGGGGTTTCCAACAGGAAAGACCAACGTCTTGACTGTTTGACAAGGGTGACACTGATTTTGAAGTCGCAGGCAGGGCTAACTCATCACTAGACTGTAAACCCGACTCACGTCTGTTACAAAGAAAAATACATGAGTTTGAAACTCTGTTTTTTGGGGTGTGGATGGTACTGTGCCACTATTACTGGCATATACAGAATATATTCACACCCCTTGACCTTTTCCAGATTTTATTGTGTTACAGCCTGAATTTAATATTGACTAAATTGAGATGTCAGGTCACTGGCCTACACACAATACCCTATAATGTCAAAATAGAATCATCTTTTTATAAATCTTTACAAATAAATAGAAAATTAAAAGCTGAAATTACTTGAGTCAATAAGTATTGAACCCCTTTGTTATGGCATGCCTAAATAATTCAGGATCAAACATTTTCTTAACAAGTCACATAATATGTTGCAGGGACTCTGTGTGCCATAATGATTTTGAATGACTACCTCATTTCTGTACCCCACACATACAATTACATTGTGTTCAGACAGTATTCATACCCCTTGACTTATACCACATTTAGTTGTTACAGTCTGAATTCAAAATGGATTAAATATATATTTTTCTGTTACCCTTTCTACACACAATACCCCATAATGACAAGGTGAAAACATGCTTTTAGACATTTTTGCAAATTTATTGAGAATGAAATACATAAATATCTCATAAAAAAATGTACCGAATACAACAATGCAGTTAACCAACAATGCAGTTAAAAAAATAGATAAGAAAAAAATAATATATATATAATATATAATCAGTAATAACGGAAACCGGAAACCGTTATTACGTTTACATCCAGAGCGATTTACAGGAGCAATTAGGATGAAGTTCCTTGCTCAAGGGCACACCGATTTTTCACTAAGTCATCTCAGGGATTCAAACCAGCGACCTTTCAGTTACTGGCACTACACTATTCAATGCAAAAATTTGGGAACAATTTGGGGGCAAATCTAAAATTCTACAACTACAGTCTATCCTATTGGGATCGTTGAGACTGTCAATATACATTACCCTGGGATCAATATGTTACATTTCTGGACCTACACCTATACAGAATAGGTTTTAGGCTGTAAGAACAGTCATTTGTCAAATCATACAAGGTAACTTTGTGTTCCAATTTGCAAGAGGAACAGTAGCCTAGCCTTAGTATAGGGTGCGCGAGAAGGCTCTGTCTGTAGCGCCGTCTCCGCCCACTATACTGCACGATGGTGATAAATATATCCCTATATCGATGGTTCTATGTTCATTCTAACGCATTACTTTAGCACCGTTTCCATTGGATGCTTCTGTATTTTTCCGCCGATGGTGATATCATACAGAATATCAGCCACGCTTGCCACTGAATTACAGCTTGTCCTATTTAGCCATCTAACCACAAGGCAGTGGCAGAAAACAGTCGTCTCGTTCAGAGAGAGAGCGAGAGAGAGAGAGCTGTGAAATGGGCATATAAACCTGTATCAAGCATATTATCTAAATTGACATTTAAATACATCGGAATGGCTTGTAATCCATTACCAAAAATCCACCCCACTAAACAGTAACTTAATTACCGGTATCGTAATTTGACCGTAATTAAAACCTCGAGCCTGTGAAGATGGGATTCCTCCACCAGCTACATCTTCTGTTGTGGAAGAATGTGTCTTTGAAGAGAAGAGGACCGGTAAGGAAACATTTTCTTTGATATTATTAGATAACAATTACAATATAGGGGTGCTTAGAAATATGGGACATTAGCTTAAATAGGCTACTGGTTGTGCGCTTGGAAAACATCCCCGAATGTCAGTGCGAGATCAGACGGGCGTCGGTCTACAGAATTCGGTTGCTGCTACTGCATTGCCTTTATTTGAGGCTGGCATGATATTCACTGGGCACACACTGGTTGAATCAACGTTGCTTCCACCAACGTGAAATAGACATTGAATTGACATCTGTGCCCAGTGTTGTGCCTTCATCAGTTCCCAGACATTTCAGTTCAAGAAATGTCATGTTTTTTTGTGACAATTGTAGACTAATTTGCGCTGCCATAGTTTCCAAGGTGTTTGGATGTGTTATACCACCAGGTTTACTAGACGTGTATTCACAGAAAACCGAACAGGTTGTTGTGTGCATAAACTCCTCATAACCTCTCATGCTTATCAGAACATCATGCAAAGCGCTAGAGAAGATGATGTAAACACACATTAATGCCAATTTTTAATTGCGTCTCATTATGGTGCTGTGAGAATATGTGAGGTGCATTTGGAAATTATAACTGATTCAATTCAAATAACAAAATAGTATTAGTATCAAAAGGTGCATAAGTGTAGCCTACGTAATTGCTTATTCATCTATCTACTGCATGTATGTGGGTCTTTTGGTTATGCACCTGCCTCACATGTAGCCTAGGCTACCTGACAGACAATGACAGGAAGGACACTGAGAATGTGGCCTGCTGGTGCTCAAAGTCTTTAAAATAAACATTATGTTCAGTTTTTACCATCCAATATATATATATATATACCAAAGTAGTAGAGATATATATATCTAAAATCTGTAGATACATTTGGGAGGGGCATTTTCACAGAGGGGGCAGGTACCCTGGCACCTGTAGACCTCTATCTGTGCGTTGGCCTGCAAAGAAGATGATCTGAGGTCCTCTACAAGGACACCAGAGATAATGGACCAGAATCTCAGATATTCAGGTCTCTGACACATTTTTATGTAATGTCTGTATTACACTCTTATACACTCTGGATCGAACCAAAAATAGTTATATTTCTTTCTTCATACATGGCACCCTTAAAGGTTCTATATACAACCCTTTTTTAGGGTTATGTGTTCAGAAGCCCAGTGGCTCTTCTTCACCAAACCAACATTGGTTTCATATAGAACCCTTGGGTTTCATATAGGGTTCTATATGGAACCAATTTCAGTTCTAAATAGAACCTTAAGGGGTGTCATAATGAAGAAAGCACCCTTTTTTTGGTAGAACCATTTTTGGTTGTATCCAGAACCTTTGTTTCTAAGACTGTATGTCAAACCTTGACTAGTGAGGTCATGTGTGGTGGATTAGACTCTACTACTTTGGTATAGTGGTGGACATGTGTGGTGGATTAGACTCTACTACTTTGGTATAGTGGTGGACATGTATGGTGGATTAGACTATACTGCTTTGGTATAGTGGTGGACATGTATGGTGGATTAGACTCTACTACTTTGGTATAGTGGTGGACATGTATGGTGGATTAGACTCTACTACTTTGGTATAGTGGTGGACATGTATGGTGGATTAGACTCTACTACTTTGATATAGTGGTGGACATGTATGGTGGATTAGACTCTACTACTTTGGTATAGTGGTGGACATCAGCAGCATGGACATGTGTTACACAATGTTACAAGCTTATGTCAGATTAGTAACACAGCAACATTTAGGCTCCTGGGAGGCCCTGTCCAATAATATCATTCTTCTGCACCACAGATCTATTTAGCCAGAATAGGTAGTCCTGCTAACAGATGGGTATGCGACCAATAACATTTGATTAGATTTGATTTGTTTTCCAGGGAGTCCTGGGATCCACAAAAACAACAAAAACATACCATTATTGACTAAAAAACACCGGATTACACCATAGCATTTTATCAGACAATGGTTTTCATGTGGGATCGGGGCCAGAAGATTCCTCATAATGGATGGTGCCTTTGACAAACTCGGTCCTGCCCCCCCCCCCCCCCCCCCCCCCCCCCCCCCCCGGGTGCACATTTAGTTTTTCGCCCTAGCACTACACAGCTGATTCAAATAATCAAAGGTTGATGACGAGTTGGTTAATTGAATCAGCTGTGTAGTGCTAGGGCCAAACCCAGAACGTGCCCTCAGTGCGGGCCAGAGGACCGCGTTTAGGAAACCCTGATCTAGACTATAGACAGCACCTGACAAACATTTGATTTTGGAGTAAACTACCTCTTTAGTAGACAGTGTAAAGTACCTACTTTAAAGCCTAATGACCCAAAGTGCTATTTTTATCATCAATAAATAGTGCCTGTTTATAGTAGCGTAGTCTGCAGAGAACACTATCTATTTCCATTTTACAGCCTTTCCATTTACAGCAGTTGGGGATTTTGCCTAAAGATCTTTATAGGACATATACACCCTGTTCCATTAGGTTCAGACTTCTTTTCTACAGGCAATGTAGAGCGCTGTCCACACTGGTTTCCTTGATCCTAAAGATGCTTCGTTTTGTCCGTCATCCATCATGATGTCGCCGCCCTTCACTTGTTGTGTGCTATATTTAGCTATGGGTCCCCTTCAGATAGTACATGCAGGATCTGTCCCAAATGGCATACTATTCTGTTTATAGTGCACTATTTTTTGACCCTATTCCCTATACTATAAATGTTGTGCACTACAATAGGGAATAGAGTGCCATTTAGGACACAGTCTTAGTGAAGACTTCAGATAGGTTTCCTGTAGTACACTAGGGTTGCCTCAGAGTAATAATAGTATCAGTTACGTCATCCTGTAAATTTATTATCATGTAGTCCATCTGGACCTGCTGGGGCTGAGGAAGATGCAGGTTTATTATCATGTAGTCAATCTGGACCTGCTGGGGCTGAGGAAGATGTAGGTTTATTATCATGTAGTCCATCTGGACCTGCTGGGGCTGTGGAAGATGCAGGTTTATTATCATGTAGTCAATCTGGACCTGCTGGGGCTGAGGAAGATGTAGGTTTATTATCATGTAGTCCATCTGGACCTGCTGGGGCTGAGGAAGATGTAGGTTTATTATCATGTAGTCCATCTGGACCTGCTGGGGCTGAGGAAGATGTAGGTTTATTATCATGTAGTCCATCTGGACCTGCTGGGGCTGAGGAAGATGTAGGTTTATTATCATGTAGTCCATCTGGACCTGCTGGGGCTGAGGAAGATGTAGGTTTATTATCATGTAGTCCATCTGGACCTGCTGGGGCTGAGGAAGATGTAGGTTTATTATCATGTAGTCCATCTGGACCTGCTGGGGCTGAGGAAGATGTAGGTTTATTATCATGTAGTCCATCTGGACCTGCTGGGGCTGAGGAAGATGTAGGTTTATTATCATGTAGTCCATCTGGACCTGCTGGGGCTGAGGAAGATGTAGGTTTATTATCATGTAGTCCATCTGGACCTGCTGGGGCTGAGGAAGATGTAGGTTTATTATCATGTAGTCCATCTGGACCTGCTGGGGCTGAGGAAGATGTAGGTTTATTATCATGTAGTCAATCTGGACCTGCTGGGGCTGAGGAAGATGTAGGTTTATTATCATGTAGTCCATCTGGACCTGCTGGGGCTGAGGAAGATGTAGGTTTATTATCATGTAGTCCATCTGGACCTGCTGGGGCTGAGGAAGATGTAGGTTTATTATCATGTAGTCCATCTGGACCTGCTGGGGCTGAGGAAGATGTAGGTTTATTATCATGCAGTCCACCTGGACCTGCTGGGGCTGAGGAAGATGTAGGTTTATTATCATGTAGTCTAAGGAATATGTCTATAGCATTAGCCAGGTGGATTGATTGGTGGGTTCTTGGAACAGGCTAGTCAGCAGTAGTCTGGAGCAGGGGCATGGTCTCTATCTTAATTACTGAGTCCTATTGTAAATCCTTTGGCTTTGACCCAAATAACTCCCTATTCCCATGGCCCATAAGAAATAGGATGCAATTTGGGAGTGTCGACTCTGTCAGTGCAAAATGTGTGTGAGAACATTTAATGATTTACTCCCTTTTACTGTGTTTTCAAAAGTACCTGAAAGGTCTTTATTTACATAGCAACCAACTGACGCCACTGTGAAGTCCATGGTTCATTGTTTTGTTTGCTATCTGCCTGACAGCCATCATAGTGCAAGCCAGAAAAAATGTGTGCTTATTTCCTAGGCAAAACAATGTGTGTAGAGGCGTAATGCAATTACCACAACATGACTTCATCCCTTTGTTGTACATACAGTACAGGAAGGTCATATGTCTGTAGTGTCAACCTTTTAACTCCTCTTCCTGCCTGTCAATCATTCCTCCTGTCTGTCAACTCCTGCATTGATCTCTGAGGTGGAAAGCAGACACATGTTTATGTTAGTCCTCAGAGAGAGAGAGAGTGAATAAGGGGGAGAGAGAGATAGAAAGGGAGAAATGGAGAGAACAGAAATGGAGAGATAACGGAAAGGGAGAGAGAACAGAAAGTGAGGGAGAGAGAGAGAGAACAGAAAGAAATAGAGAGAGAGAGAGAAGGAAAGAAAGAGAGTAAGAGATAAAGCGAAGTGTGGTCAAAGTCGAAAGAGTGTGAGGGAGAGAGAGAGAGAGGGTGGTCAAAGCCAAGTGAGAGTGAGGGAGAGGGAGAGAGAGAGGGTGGGTGGGTGGTCAAAGCTAAGAGAGAGAGAGAGAAAGTGGGTCAAAGCCGAGAGAGAGTGAGAGAGAGAGGGTGGGTGGTCAAAGCCAAGAGAGAGAGATGATGGTCAAAGCTGAGAGAGAGAGAGAGATGATGGTCAAATCTGAGAGAGAGAGAGAGAGAGACACTGTATATATATATAATATGACATTTGTAATGTCTTTACTGTTTTGAAACCTCTGTATGTGTAATGTTTACTGTTAATTTTTGTTGTTTTTCACTTTATATATTCACTTTGTATGTTGTCTACCTCACTTGCTTTGGCAATGTTAACACATGTTTCCCATGCCAATAAAGCCCTTGAATTGAATTGAATTGAATTGAGAGAGAGCGAGAGAGAGAGAGGATGGTCAAAGCCGAGAGAGAGAGAGAGAGAGAGAGAGAGAGAGAGAGAGAGAGAGAAAGAGAGAGAGAAAATAATAAATAGGATAAAGCCCCTTGAATTGAATTTAATTGAGAGAGGGTGGTCAAAGCCAAGAGAGAGAGAGAGAGAGAGAGAGAGGGTGGTCAAAGCCGAGAGAGAGAGAGAGAGAGGGTGGTCAAAGCCGAGAGAGAGAGACGGTGGTCAAAGCCAAGAGAGTGAGAGAGAGGGTGGTCAAAGCCGAGAGAGAGAGAGAGAGAGGGTGGTCAAAGCCGAGAGAGAGAGAGAGAGAGTGGTAAAAGCCGAGAGAGAGAGAGAGAGACAGTGGTCAAAGCCGAGAGAGAGAGAGAGAGAGAGAGAGAGAGAGAGCGAGAGAGAGAGAGAGAGAGAGAGAGAGAGAGAGGTCAAAGCCGAGAGAGAGAGAGAGGGTGGTCAAAGCCGAGAGAGAGAGAAAGGGTGGTCAAAGCAGAGAGAGAGAGAGAGAGAGAGAGAGAGAGAGAGAGAGAGAGAGAGCGAGAGAGAGAGAGAGGGAGGATGGTCAAAGCCGAGAGAGAGAGAGACAAATGATGGTCAAATCTGAGAGAGAGAGAGAGAGAGCGAGAGAGAGAGAGGATGGTCAAAGCCGAGAGAGAGAGAGAGAGAGAGAGAGAGAGAGAGAGAGAGAGAGAGAGAAAAAAATAATAAATAGGATAAAGCCCCTTGAATTGAATTGAATTGAGAGAGAGAGGGTGGTCAAAGCCAAGAGAGAGAGAGAGAGAGAGAGGGTAGTCAAAGCCGAGAGAGAGAGAGAGAGAGAGAGAGAGAGAGGGTGGTCAAACCTGAGAGAGAGAGAGAGAGAGAGAGAGAGAGGGTGGTCAAAGCCGAGAGAGAGAGAGAGAGAGAGAGAGAGAGGGGTGGTCAAAGCCGAGAGAGAGAGAGAGGGGGTCAAAGCCGAGAGAGAGAGAGAGGGTGGTCAAAGCCGAGAGAGAGAGAAAGGGTGGTCAGAGCCGAGAGAGAGAGAGAGAGAGACAGGGTGGTCAGAGCCGAGAGAGAGAGAGAGAGAGAGACATGGTGGTCTGAGCCAAGAGAGGAAGAGAAATATACAAATATAAAGGGAAAGGGTGGTCAATGCCGAGAGAAAGAGAAGGTTTACAAAGCCGAGAGAAAGAGAGGGTCAAAGCCGAGAGAGGGAAAGGTGTGGTCAAAACCAAGAGAGAGAGAGAGAGGCTGAGAGAGAGAGAGGGTGGTCAAAGCCAAGAGAGAGAGAGAGGCTGAGAGAGAGAGAGGGTGGTCAAAGCCAAGAGGGAGAGGGTGGTCAAAGCCAAGCGAGAGAGGGTGGTCAAAGCCAAGAGAGAGAGGGTGGTCAAAGCCAAGAGAGAGAGGGTGGTCAAAGCCAAGAGAGAGAGAGAGGCTGAGAGGGAGAGAGGGTGGTCAAAGCCAAGAGGGAGAGGGTGGTCAAAGTCAAGAGAGAGAGAGAGGCTGAGAGAGAGAGAGAGGGTGGTCAAAGCTGAGAGAGAGGGAGAGAGAGAGAGAGGATGGGAAAAGCCGAGAGAGAGAGGGTGAGAGAGAGAAACATAGAGGGAGAGAGGGTGGTCAAAGCCAAGAGAGAGAGATGCTGAGAGAGAGAGAGAGGGTGGTCAGAGCCGAGAGAGTGAGGAAGAGACAGGGTGGTCAGAGCCGAGAGAAAGAGAGAGAGAGACAGAGTGGTCAGAGCCGAGAGAGAGAGAGAGAGACAGGGTGGTCAGAGCCGAGAGAGAGAGAGAGAGACAGGGTGGTCTGAGCCAAGAGAGGAAGAGAAATATACAAATATAAAGGGAAAGGGTGGTCAATGCCGAGAGAAAGAGAAGGTTTACAAAGCCGAGAGAAAGAGAGGGTCAAAGCCAAGAGGGAGTGGCTGGTCACAGCCGAGAGAGGGAAAGGTGTGGTCAAAACCAAGAGAGAGAGAGAGAGGCTGAGAGAGAGAGAGGGTGGTCAAAGCCAAGAGAGAGAGATAGGCTGAGAGAGAGAGAGAGAGAGGGTGGTCAAAGCCAAGAGGGAGAGGGTGGTCAAAGCCAAGAGAGAGATGGTGGTCAAAGCCAAGAGAGAGAGAGAGGCTGAGAGGGAGAGAGGGTGGTCAAAGCCAAGAGGGAGAGGGTGGTCAAAGCCAAGAGAGAGAGAGAGGCTGAGAGAGAGAGAGGGTGGTCAAAGCCAAGAGGGAGAGGGTGGTCAAAGCCAAGAGAGAGAGAGAGGCTGAGAGAGAGAGAGAGGGTGGTCAAAGCCGAGAGAGAGAGAGAGAGAGAGAGAGGGTGGTCAAAGCCGAGAGAGAGAGAGAGAGAGAGAGGGTGGTCAAAGCCGAGAGAGAGAGACGGTGGTCAAAGCCAAGAGAGTGAGAGAGAGGGTGGTCAAAGCCGAGAGAGAGAGAAAGGGTGGTCAAAGCAGAGAGAGAGAGAGAGAGAGAGAGAGAGAGAGAGAGAGAGAGAGAGAGAGAGAGAGAGAGAGAGGGAGGATGGTCAAAGCCGAGAGAGAGAGAGAGAGATGATGGTCAAATCTGAGAGAGAGAGAGAGAGAGAGAGCGAGAGAGAGAGAGGGTGGTCAAAGCCGAGAGAGAGAGAGAGAGAGAGAGAGAGAGAGAGAGAGAAAAAATAATAAATAGGATAAAGCCCCTTGAATTGAATTGAATTGAGAGAGAGAGGGTGGTCAAAGCCAAGAGAGAGAGAGAGAGAGAGAGAGGGTAGTCAAAGCCGAGAGAGAGAGAGAGAGAGAGAGAGAGAGGGTGGTCAAAGCCGAGAGAGAGAGAGAGAGAGAGAGAGAGAGGTTGGTCAAAGCCGAGAGAGAGAGAGAGAGCGAGAGAGAGAGAGGGTGGTCAAAGCCGAGAGAGAGAGAGAGGGTGGTCAAAGCCGAGAGAGAGAGAGAGGGTGGTCAAAGCCGAGAGAGAGAGAAAGGGTGGTCAGAGCCGAGAGAGAGAGAGAGAGAGAGACAGGGTGGTCAGAGCCGAGAGAGAGAGAGAGAGAGAGAGACAGGGTGGTCTGAGCCAAGAGAGGAAGAGAAATATACAAATATAAAGGGAAAGGGTGGTCAATGCCGAGAGAAAGAGAAGGTTTACAAAGCCGAGAGAAAGAGAGGGTCAAAGCCGAGAGAGGGAAAGGTGTGGTCAAAACCAAGAGAGAGAGAGAGAGGCTGAGAGAGAGAGGGTGGTCAAAGCCAAGAGAGAGAGAGAGGCTGAGAGAGAGAGAGGGTGGTCAAAGCCAAGAGGGAGAGGGTGGTCAAAGCCAAGCGAGAGAGGGTGGTCAAAGCCAAGAGAGAGAGGGTGGTCAAAGCCAAGAGAGAGAGGGTGGTCAAAGCCAAGAGAGAGAGAGAGGCTGAGAGGGAGAGAGGGTGGTCAAAGCCAAGAGGGAGAGGGTGGTCAAAGTCAAGAGAGAGAGAGAGGCTGAGAGAGAGAGAGAGGGTGGTCAAAGCTGAGAGAGAGGGAGAGAGAGAGAGAGGATGGTAAAAGCCGAGAGAGAGAGGGTGAGAGAGAGAAACATAGAGGGAGAGAGGGTGGTCAAAGCTAAGAGGGAGAGGGTGGTCAAAGCCAAGAGAGAGAGAGGCTGAGAGAGAGAGAGAGGGTGGTCAGAGCCGAGAGAGTGAGGAAGAGACAGGGTGGTCAGAGCCGAGAGAAAGAGAGAGAGAGACAGAGTGGTCAGAGCCGAGAGAGAGAGAGAGAGACAGGGTGGTCAGAGCCGAGAGAGACAGAGAGAGACAGGGTGGTCTGAGCCAAGAGAGGAAGAGAAATATACAAATATAAAGGGAAAGGGTGGTCAATGCCGAGAGAAAGAGAAGGTTTACAAAGCCGAGAGAAAGAGAGGGTCAAAGCCAAGAGGGAGTGGCTGGTCACAGCCGAGAGAGGGAAAGGTGTGGTCAAAACCAAGAGAGAGAGAGAGAGTCTGAGAGAGAGAGGGTGGTCAAAGCCAAGAGAGAGAGATAGGCTGAGAGAGAGAGAGAGAGGGTGGTCAAAGCCAAGAGGGAGAGGGTGGTCAAAGCCAAGAGAGAGAGGGTGGTCAAAGCCAAGAGAGAGAGAGAGGCTGAGAGGGAGAGAGGGTGGTCAAAGCCAAGAGGGAGAGGGTGGTCAAAGCCAAGAGAGAGAGAGAGGCTGAGAGAGAGAGAGGGTGGTCAAAGCCAAGAGGGAGAGGGTGGTCAAAGCCAAGAGAGAGAGAGAGGCTGAGAGAGAGAGAGAGGGTGGTCAAAGCCGAGAGAGAGAGAGAGAGAGAGAGAGAGGGGTGGTCAAAGCCGAGAGAGAGAGACGGTGGTCAAAGCCAAGAGAGTGAGAGAGAGGGTGGTCAAAGCCGAGAGAGAGAGAGAGAGAGTGTGGTCAAAGCCGAGAGAGAGAGAGAGAGAGTGGTAAAAGCAGAGAGAGAGAGAGAGAGACAGTGGTCAAAGCCGAGAGAGAGAGAGAGAGAGAGAGAGAGAGAGCGAGAGAGAGAGAGAGAGAGAGAGAGAGAGAGAGAGAGGTCAAAGCCGAGAGAGAGAGAGAGGGTGGTCAAAGCCGAGAGAGAGAGAAAGGGTGTTCAAAGCAGAGAGAGAGAGAGAGAGAGAGAGAGAGAGAGAGAGAGAGAGAGAGAGAGAGAGGGAGTATGGTCAAAGCCGAGAGAGAGAGAGAGAGATGATGGTCAAATCTGAGAGAGAGAGAGAGAGAGCGAGAGAGAGAGAGGATGGTCAAAGCCGAGAGAGAGAGAGAGAGAGAGAGAGCGAGAGAGAGAGAGAGAGAGAGAGAGAGAGAGAACAAAATAATAAATAGGATAAAGCCCCTTGAATTGAATTGAATTGAGAGAGAGAGGGTGGTCAAAGCCAAGAGAGAGAGAGAGAGAGAGAGGGTAGTCAAAGCCGAGAGAGAGAGAGAGAGATAGAGAGAGGGTGGTCAAAGCCGAGAGAGAGAGAGAGAGAGAGAGAGAGAGAGAGGGTGGTCAAAGCCGAGAGAGAGAGAGAGAGAGAGAGAGAGAGAGAGAGAGAGGGTGGTCAAAGCCGAGAGAGAGAGAGAGGGTGGTCAAAGCCGAGAGAGAGAGAGAGGGTGGTCAAAGCCGAGAGAGAGAGAAAGGGTGGTCAGAGCCGAGAGAGAGAGAGAGAGAGACAGGGTGGTCAGAGCCGAGAGAGAGAGAGAGAGAGAGAGACAGAGACAGGGTGGTCTGAGCCAAGAGAGGAAGAGAAATATACAAATATAAAGGGAAAGGGTGGTCAATGCCGAGAGAAAGAGAAGGTTTACAAAGCCGAGAGAAAGAGAGGGTCAAAGCCGAGAGAGGGAAAGGTGTGGTCAAAACCAAGAGAGAGAGAGAGGCTGAGAGAGAGAGAGGGTGGTCAAAGCCAAGAGAGAGAGAGAGGCTGAGAGAGAGAGAGGGTGGTCAAAGCCAAGAGGGAGAGGGTGGTCAAAGCCAAGCGAGAGAGGGTGGTCAAAGCCAAGAGAGAGAGGGTGGTCAAAGCCAAGAGAGAGAGGGTGGTCAAAGCCAAGAGAGAGAGAGAGGCTGAGAGGGAGAGAGGGTGGTCAAAGCCAAGAGGGAGAGGGTGGTCAAAGTCAAGAGAGAGAGAGAGGCTGAGAGAGAGAGAGAGGGTGGTCAAAGCTGAGAGAGAGGGAGAGAGAGAGAGAGGATGGTAAAAGCCGAGAGAGAGAGGGTGAGAGAGAGAAACATAGAGGGAGAGAGGGTGGTCAAAGCCAAGAGAGAGAGATGCTGAGAGAGAGAGAGAGGGTGGTCAGAGCCGAGAGAGTGAGGAAGAGACAGGGTGGTCAGAGCCGAGAGAAAGAGAGAGAGAGACAGAGTGGTCAGAGCCGAGAGAGAGAGAGAGAGACAGGGTGGTCAGAGCCGAGAGAGAGAGAGAGAGACAGGGTGGTCTGAGCCAAGAGAGGAAGAGAAATATACAAATATAAAGGGAAAGGGTGGTCAATGCCGAGAGAAAGAGAAGGTTTACAAAGCCGAGAGAAAGAGAGGGTCAAAGCCAAGAGGGAGTGGCTGGTCACAGCCGAGAGAGGGAAAGGTGTGGTCAAAACCAAGAGAGAGAGAGAGAGGCTGAGAGAGAGAGAGGGTGGTCAAAGCCAAGAGAGAGAGATAGGCTGAGAGAGAGAGAGAGAGAGGGTGGTCAAAGCCAAGAGGGAGAGGGTGGACAAAGCCAAGAGAGAGATGGTGGTCAAAGCCAAGAGAGAGAGAGAGGCTGAGAGGGAGAGAGGGTGGTCAAAGCCAAGAGGGAGAGGGTGGTCAAAGCCAAGAGAGAGAGAGAGGCTGAGAGAGAGAGAGGGTGGTCAAAGCCAAGAGGGAGAGGGTGGTCAAAGCCAAGAGAGAGAGAGAGGCTGAGAGAGAGAGAGAGGGTGGTCAAAGCCGAGAGAGAGAGAGAGAGAGAGAGAGGGTGGTCAAAGCCGAGAGAGAGAGAGAGAGAGAGAGAGTGGTCAAAGCCGAGAGAGAGAGACGGTGGTCAAAGCCAAGAGAGTGAGAGAGAGGGTGGTCAAAGCCGAGAGAGAGAGAAAGGGTGGTCAAAGCAGAGAGAGAGAGAGAGAGAGAGAGAGAGAGAGAGAGAGAGAGAGCGAGAGAGAGAGAGAGGGAGGATGGTCAAAGCCGAGAGAGAGAGAGAGAGATGATGGTCAAATCTGAGAGAGAGAGAGAGAGAGAGAGCGAGAGAGAGAGAGGATGGTCAAAGCCGAGAGAGAGAGAGAGAGAGAGAGAGAGAGAGAGAGAGAGAGAGAGAAAAAAATAATAAATAGGATAGAGCCCCTTGAATTGAATTGAATTGAGAGAGAGAGGGTGGTCAAAGCCAAGAGAGAGAGAGAGAGAGAGAGAGGGTAGTCAAAGCCGAGAGAGAGAGAGAGAGAGAGAGAGAGAGAGAGGGTGGTCAAAGCCGAGAGAGAGAGAGAGAGAGAGAGAGAGAGGGTGGTCAAAGCCGAGAGAGAGAGAGAGAGCGAGAGAGAGAGAGGGTGGTCAAAGCCGAGAGAGAGAGAGAGGGTGGTCAAAGCCGAGAGAGAGAGAGAGGGTGGTCAAAGCCGAGAGAGAGAGAAAGGGTGGTCAGAGCCGAGAGAGAGAGAGAGAGAGAGACAGGGTGGTCAGAGCCGAGAGAGAGAGAGAGAGAGAGAGACAGGGTGGTCTGAGCCAAGAGAGGAAGAGAAATATACAAATATAAAGGGAAAGGGTGGTCAATGCCGAGAGAAAGAGAAGGTTTACAAAGCCGAGAGAAAGAGAGGGTCAAAGCCGAGAGAGGGAAAGGTGTGGTCAAAACCAAGAGAGAGAGAGAGAGGCTGAGAGAGAGAGGGTGGTCAAAGCCAAGAGAGAGAGAGAGGCTGAGAGAGAGAGAGGGTGGTCAAAGCCAAGAGGGAGAGGGTGGTCAAAGCCAAGCGAGAGAGGGTGGTCAAAGCCAAGAGAGAGAGGGTGGTCAAAGCCAAGAGAGAGAGGGTGGTCAAAGCCAAGAGAGAGAGAGAGGCTGAGAGGGAGAGAGGGTGGTCAAAGCCAAGAGGGAGAGGGTGGTCAAAGTCAAGAGAGAGAGAGAGGCTGAGAGAGAGAGAGAGGGTGGTCAAAGCTGAGAGAGAGGGAGAGAGAGAGAGAGGATGGTAAAAGCCGAGAGAGAGAGGGTGAGAGAGAGAAACATAGAGGGAGAGAGGGTGGTCAAAGCTAAGAGGGAGAGGGTGGTCAAAGCCAAGAGAGAGAGAGGCTGAGAGAGAGAGAGAGGGTGGTCAGAGCCGAGAGAGTGAGGAAGAGACAGGGTGGTCAGAGCCGAGAGAAAGAGAGAGAGAGACAGAGTGGTCAGAGCCGAGAGAGAGAGAGAGAGACAGGGTGGTCAGAGCCGAGAGAGACAGAGAGAGACAGGGTGGTCTGAGCCAAGAGAGGAAGAGAAATATACAAATATAAAGGGAAAGGGTGGTCAATGCCGAGAGAAAGAGAAGGTTTACAAAGCCGAGAGAAAGAGAGGGTCAAAGCCAAGAGGGAGTGGCTGGTCACAGCCGAGAGAGGGAAAGGTGTGGTCAAAACCAAGAGAGAGAGAGAGAGTCTGAGAGAGAGAGGGTGGTCAAAGCCAAGAGAGAGAGATAGGCTGAGAGAGAGAGAGAGAGGGTGGTCAAAGCCAAGAGGGAGAGGGTGGTCAAAGCCAAGAGAGAGAGGGTGGTCAAAGCCAAGAGAGAGAGAGAGGCTGAGAGGGAGAGAGGGTGGTCAAAGCCAAGAGGGAGAGGGTGGTCAAAGCCAAGAGAGAGAGAGAGGCTGAGAGAGAGAGAGGGTGGTCAAAGCCAAGAGGGAGAGGGTGGTCAAAGCCAAGAGAGAGAGAGAGGCTGAGAGAGAGAGAGAGGGTGGTCAAAGCCGAGAGAGAGAGAGAGAGAGAGAGAGAGAGGGTGGTCAAAGCCGAGAGAGAGAGACGGTGGTCAAAGCCAAGAGAGTGAGAGAGAGGGTGGTCAAAGCCGAGAGAGAGAGAGAGAGAGGGTGGTCAAAGCCGAGAGAGAGAGAGAGAGAGTGGTAAAAGCAGAGAGAGAGAGAGAGAGACAGTGGTCAAAGCCGAGAGAGAGAGAGAGAGAGAGAGAGAGAGAGAGCGAGAGAGAGAGAGAGAGAGAGAGAGAGAGAGGTCAAAGCCGAGAGAGAGAGAGAGGGTGGTCAAAGCCGAGAGAGAGAGAAAGGGTGGTCAAAGCAGAGAGAGAGAGAGAGAGAGAGAGAGAGAGAGAGAGAGAGAGAGAGAGAGAGAGGGAGGATGGTCAAAGCCGAGAGAGAGAGAGAGAGATGATGGTCAAATCTGAGAGAGAGAGAGAGAGAGCGAGAGAGAGAGAGGATGGTCAAAGCCGAGAGAGAGAGAGAGAGAGAGAGAGCGAGAGAGAGAGAGAGAGAGAGAGAGAGAGAGAGAGAGAACAAAATAATAAATAGGATAAAGCCCCTTGAATTGAATTGAATTGAGAGAGAGAGGGTGGTCAAAGCCAAGAGAGAGAGAGAGAGAGAGAGGGTAGTCAAAGCCGAGAGAGAGAGAGAGAGATAGAGAGAGGGTGGTCAAAGCCGAGAGAGAGAGAGAGAGAGAGAGAGAGAGAGAGAGGGTGGTCAAAGCCGAGAGAGAGAGAGAGAGAGAGAGAGAGAGAGAGGGTGGTCAAAGCCGAGAGAGAGAGAGAGGGTGGTCAAAGCCGAGAGAGAGAGAGAGGGTGGTCAAAGCCGAGAGAGAGAGAAAGGGTGGTCAGAGCCGAGAGAGAGAGAGAGAGAGACAGGGTGGTCAGAGCCGAGAGAGAGAGAGAGACAGAGACAGGGTGGTCTGAGCCAAGAGAGGAAGAGAAATATACAAATATAAAGGGAAAGGGTGGTCAATGCCGAGAGAAAGAGAAGGTTTACAAAGCCGAGAGAAAGAGAGGGTCAAAGCCGAGAGAGGGAAAGGTGTGGTCAAAACCAAGAGAGAGAGAGAGAGGCTGAGAGAGAGAGAGGGTGGTCAAAGCCAAGAGAGAGAGAGAGGCTGAGAGAGAGAGAGGGTGGTCAAAGCCAAGAGGGAGAGGGTGGTCAAAGCCAAGCGAGAGAGGGTGGTCAAAGCCAAGAGAGAGAGGGTGGTCAAAGCCAAGAGAGAGAGGGTGGTCAAAGCCAAGAGAGAGAGAGAGGCTGAGAGGGAGAGAGGGTGGTCAAAGCCAAGAGGGAGAGGGTGGTCAAAGTCAAGAGAGAGAGAGAGGCTGAGAGAGAGAGAGAGGGTGGTCAAAGCTGAGAGAGAGGGAGAGAGAGAGAGAGGATGGTAAAAGCCGAGAGAGAGAGGGTGAGAGAGAGAAACATAGAGGGAGAGAGGGTGGTCAAAGCTAAGAGGGAGAGGGTGGTCAAAGCCAAGAGAGAGAGAGGCTGAGAGAGAGAGAGGGAGAGGGTGGTCAGAGCCGAGAGAGTGAGGAAGAGACAGGGTGGTCAGAGCCGAGAGAAAGAGAGAGAGAGACAGAGTGGTCAGAGCCGAGAGAGAGAGAGAGAGACAGGGTGGTCAGAGCCGAGAGAGAGAGAGAGAGACAGGGTGGTCTGAGCCAAGAGAGGAAGAGAAATATACAAATATAAAGGGAAAGGGTGGTCAATGCCGAGAGAAAGAGAAGGTTTACAAAGCCGAGAGAAAGAGAGGGTCAAAGCCAAGAGGGAGTGGCTGGTCACAGCCGAGAGAGGGAAAGGTGTGGTCAAAACCAAGAGAGAGAGAGAGAGGCTGAGAGAGAGAGAGGGTGGTCAAAGCCAAGAGAGAGAGATAGGCTGAGAGAGAGAGAGGGTGGTCAAAGCCAAGAGGGAGAGGGTGGTCAAAGCCAAGAGAGAGAGGGTGGTCAAAGCCAAGAGAGAGAGAGAGGCTGAGAGGGAGAGAGGGTGGTCAAAGCCAAGAGGGAGAGGGTGGTCAAAGCCAAGAGAGAGAGGGTGGTCAAAGCCAAGAGAGAGAGGGTGGTCAAAGCCAAGAGAGAGAGAGAGGCTGAGAGGGAGAGAGGGTGGTCAAAGCCAAGAGGGAGAGGGTGGTCAAAGCCAAGAGAGAGAGAGAGGCTGAGAGAGAGAGAGAGGGTGGTCAAAGCCGAGAGAGAGAGAGAGAGAGAGAGAGAGGATGGTAAAAGCCGAGAGAGAGAGGGTGAGAGAGAGAAACATAGAGGGAGAGAGGGTGGTCAAAGCCGAGAGAGAAAGAGAGAGAGAGAGAGAGAGAGAGAGAGCGAGAGAGAGAGAGAGAGAGAGAAAGAAAGAAAGAAAGAAAGAGAGAGAAAGAAGGTTGTCAAAGCTAAGAGGGAAAGGATGGTAAAAGCAGAGAGAGAGAGGGTGAGAGAGGGAAACATAGAGTGAGAGAGGGTTGTCAAAGCCAAGAGAGAGAAAAAGGTTGGGTAAAGCCGAGAGAGAGAGAGCGAGAGAGAGAAGGTGGTCAAAGCTGAGAGAGTGAGAGAGACGGTGGTCAAAGCCGAGAGAGTGAGAGAGACGGTGGTCAAAGCCGAGAGAGTGAGAGAGACGGTGGTCAAAGCCGAGAGAGTGAGAGAGACGGTGGTCAAAACCGAGAGAGTGAGAGAGACGGTGGTCAAAGCCGAGAGAGTGAGAGAGACGGTGGTCAAAGCCGAGAGAGTGAGCGAGACGGTGGTCAAAGCCGAGAGAGTGAGAGAGACGGTGGTCAAAGCCGAGAGAGAGAGGTTGGTCAAATCTGAGAGAGAGAGGGTAGAGAGATAGAGAGAGATAGAGAGAGAGAGAGAGAGAGAGAGAGAGGGTGGTCAAAGCTGAGAGAGAAAGAAAGAAAGAAAGAGAGAGAGAGAGAGAGAGAGAGAGGGGGGGGTGGTCAAAGCTGAGAGAGAAAGAAAGAAAGAAAGAAAGAAAGAGAGAGAGAGAGAGAGAGAGAGAGGGTGTTCAAAGCTGAGAGAGAAAGAATGAAAGAAAGAGAGAGCGAGAGAGAGAGAGAGAGGGTTGTCAAAACCAAGAGAGAGAGAGGGTGGTCAAAGCCGAGAGAGAGTGAGAGAGAGAGAGGGAGAGAGAGAGAGAGAGAGAGAGAGAGAGAGAGAGATTGAGAGGGTGGTCAAAGCTGAGAGAGAGAGGGTGGTCAAAGCTGAGAGAGAAAGAAAGAAAGAAAGAAAGAAAGAGAGAGAGAGAGAGAGAGAGAGAGAGAGAGAGAGAGAGAGAGAGAGAGAGAGGGGGGTGTTCAAAGCTGAGAGAGAAAGAATGAAAGAAAGATAGAGAGAGAGAGAGAGAGAGAGAGAGAGAGAGAGAGAGAGAGAGAGAGAGAGAGAGAGAGAGAGAGGTTGTCAAAACCAAGAGAGAGAGAGGGTGGTCAAAGCCGAGAGAGAGAGAGAGAGAGAGAGAGAGAGAGAGAGAGAGAGAGAGAGAGAGAGATTGAGAGGGTGTTCAAAGCTGAGAGAGAGAGGGTGGCAAAAGCTAAGGGAGAGAGTGAGACTTAGAGTGAGAGATGGTGGTCAAAGCTAAGAGAGAGAGATGGGCTCAAAGACGAGAGAGAGAGAGAGAGAGAGAGAGAGAGAGAGAGAGAGAGAGAGAGAAAGAGGGTGGTTAAAGCGAATAGGGAGATGCTGGTCATATCCGAGAGATGGAAAGGGTGTTCAAAGTGGAGCTTGAGAGAAAGGAGGGTCAAAGCCAAGAGAAAGAGGGTGAGGGCGTTCAAAGCCAGGAGAGAGAGAGGGTGCTCAAAACCAAGAGAAAGAGGGTGAGGGTGTTCAAAGCCAGGAGAGAAAGAGAGGGTGCTCAAAACCAAGAGAAAGAGGGTGAGGGTGTTCAAAGCCAAGAGAGAGAAAGAGGGGGTGGTCAAAGCTAAGAGGGAAAGGATGGTCAAAGCCGAGAGAGAGAGGGTGACAAAGACATAAAGTCAGAGAGAGGATTGTCAAAGCCAAGAGACAGAGAGAGAGGGTGGCCGAGAGAGAGAGGGAGAGAGACAGCGAGAGAGGGTGGTCAAAGCCGAGAGAGAGAGAGAGAGAGAGAGAGAGGGAGAGAGAGAGAGATTGAGAGGGTGGTCAAAGCTGAGAGAGAGAGGGTGGTCAAAGCTGAGAGAGAGGGTGAGGGTGTTCAAAGCTGAGAGAGAGAGGGTGCTCAAAACCGAGAGAAAGAGGGTGAGGGTGTTCAAAGCCAAGAGACAGAGAGAGAGGGTGGCCGAGAGAGAGAGAGAGAGGGTTGTCAAAGCCAAGAGAAAGAGGGTGAGGGTGTTCAAAGCTGAGAGAGAGAGGGTGCTCAAAACCGAGAGAAAGAGGGTGAGGGTGTTCAAAGCCAAGAGACAGAGAGAGAGGGTGGCCGAGAGAGAGAGAGAGAGAGAGAGGGTTGTCAAAACCAAGAGAAAGAGGGTGAGGGTGTTCAAAGCCAGGAGAGAGAGAGGGTGCTCAAAACCGAGAGAAAGAGGGTGAGGGTGTTCAAAGCCAAGAGACAGAGAGAGAGGGTGGCCGAGAGAGAGAGAGAGAGAGAGGGTTGTCAAAGCCAAGAGAAAGAGGGTGAGGGTGTTCAAAGCCAGGAGAGAGAGAGGGTGCTCAAAACCGAGAGAAAGAGGGTGAGGGTGTTCAAAGCCAAGAGACAGAGAGAGAGAGGGTGGCCGAGAGAGAGAGGGGGAGAGACAGCGAGAGAGGGTGGTCAAAGCCGAGAGAGAGTGTGAGAGAGAGAGAGAGAGAGAGAGAGGGTGGTCAAAGCCAAGAGAAAGAGGGTGCTCAAAACCAGGAGAAAGAGGGTGAGGGTGTTCAAAGCCAGGAGAGAAAGAGAGGGTGCTCAAAACCAAGAGAAAGAGGGTGAGGGTGTTCAAAGCCAAGAGAGAGAGGGTGAGAGAGACATAAAGTCGGAGAGAGGATTGTCAAAGCCAAGAGAGAGAGGGGGTTGTCAAAGCCAAGAGACAGAGAGAGAGGGTGGCCGAGAGAGAGAGGGAGAGAGACAGCGAGAGAGGGTGGCCGAGAGAGAGAAGGAGAGAGAGAGAGAGAGAGAGAGAGAGAGAGAGAGAGAGAGAGAGAGAGAGAGAGAGAGAGAGAGAGAGAGAGAGAGAGAGAGAGATTGAGAGGGTGGTCAAAGCTGAGAGAGAGAGGGTGGTCAAAGCTGAGAGAGAGAGGATGGCAAAAGCTAAGGGAGAGAGTGAGACTTAGAGTGAGAGAGGGTGGTCAAAGCTAAGAGAGAGAGGGGGTCAAAGACGAGACCACCACCCTGCCTGGTACAGCAGCATCAGCTCTCCTACCTCACCACCCTGCCTGGTACAGCAGCACCAGCTCTCCAACCTCCACACCCTGCCTGGTACAGCAGCACCAGCTCTCCTACCTCCCAACCCTGCCTGGTACAGCAGCATCAGCTCTCCTACCTCACCACCCTGCCTGGTACAGCAGCACCAGCTCTCCAACCTCCACACCCTGCCTGGTACAGCAGCACCAGCTCTCCTACCTCCCAACCCTGCCTGGTACAGCAGCACCAACACTGATGACCTAGTTATCCCAGGCAGGCAGGCACTCAGCATCCCTGAATGATTGGCCGCACTGAGGCAGGCAGAGCTGGCTAGGTATCTATGGAGACAACAGAGAGAGTGAGGGGAGAGGGAAATAGAGAGAAATAAAGAGTGGGGAAGGAAAGGGGGAGCGAGAGTAAGAGAAAGAGGGAGAGCTAAAGTGAGAGGGGAAGAGAAAGAGAGGGGGGAGAGAGAGGGGGGGGGGGGTAGAGAGAGGGAGAGGGTTGTCTCCAACCAAGGAGGGCCTACAGCAGCACCTAGATCTTCTGCACAGATTATGTCAGACCTGGGCCCTGACAGACCTGGGCCCTGACAGACCTGGGCCCTGACAGACCTGGGCCCTGACAGACCTGGGCACTGACAGACCTGGGCCCTGACAGTAAATCTCAGTAAAACAAAAGTAATGATGTTCCAAAAAAGGTTCAGTTGCCAGGACCACAAATACAAATTCCATCTAGACACCGTTGCCCTATATCAGTGGTTCCCAAACGTGTTATAGTCCCGTACCTCTTCAAACATTCAACCTCCAGCGGTGTACCCCCTCTAGCACCAGGGTCAGCTGTACCCCCTCTAGCACCAGGGTCAGCTGTACCTCCTCTAGCACCAGGGTCAGCTGTACCCCCTCTAGCACCAGGGTCAGCTGTACCTCCTCTAGCACCAGGGTCAGCTGTACCCCCTCTAGCACCAGGGTCAGCTGTACCTCCTCTAGCACCAGGGTCAGCTGTACCCCCTCTAGCACCAGGGTCAGCTGTACCTCCTCTAGCACCAGGGTCAGCTGTACCTCCTCTAGCACCAGGGTCAGCTGTACCTCCTCTAGCACCAGGGTCAGCTGTACCTCCTCTAGCACCAGGGTCAGCTGTACCCCCTCTAGCACCAGGGTCAGCTGTACCTCCTCTAGCACCAGGGTCAGCTGTACCTCCTCTAGCACCAGGGTCAGCTGTACCTCCTCTAGCACCAGGGTCAGCTGTACCTCCTCTAGCACCAGGGTCAGCTGTACCTCCTCTAGCACCAGGGTCATCTGTACCCCTTCTAGCACCAGGGTCAGCTGTACCTCCTCTAGCACCAGGGTCAGCTGTACCTCCTCTAGCACCAGGGTCAGCTGTACCTCCTCTAGCACCAGGGTCAGCTGTACCTCCTCTAGCACCAGGGTCAGCTGTACCTCCTCTAGCACCAGGGTCAGCTGTACCTCCTCTAGCACCAGGGTCAGCTGTACCCCCTCTAGCACCAGGGTCAGCTGTACCTCCTCTAGCACCAGGGTCAGCTGTACCTCCTCTAGCACCAGGGTCAGCTGTACCCCCTCTAGCACCAGGGTCAGCTGTACCTCCTCTAGCACCAGGGTCAGCTGTACCTCCTCTAGCACCAGGGTCAGCTGTACCCCTTCTAGCACCAGGGTCAGCTGTACCTCCTCTAGCACCAGGGTCAGCTGTACCTCCTCTAGCACCAGGGTCAGCTGTACCTCCTCTAGCACCAGGGTCAGCTGTACCTCCTCTAGCACCAGGGTCAGCTGTACCTCCTCTAGCACCAGGGTCAGCTGTACCCCTTCTAGCACCAGGGTCAGCTGTACCTCCTCTAGCACCAGGGTCAGCTGTACCTCCTCTAGCACCAGGGTCAGCTGTACCTCCTCTAGCACCAGGGTCAGCTGTACCTCCTCTAGCACCAGGGTCAGCTGTACCTCCTCTAGCACCAGGGTCAGCTGTACCTCCTCTAGCACCAGGGTCAGCTGTACCCCTTCTAGCACCAGGGTCAGCTGTACCTCCTCTAGCACCAGGGTCAGCTGTACCTCCTCTAGCACCAGGGTCAGCTGTACCTCCTCTAGCACCAGGGTCAGCTGTACCTCCTCTAGCACCAGGGTCAGCTGTACCCCCTCTAGCACCAGGGTCAGCTGTACCCCCTCTAGCACCAGGGTCAGCTGTACCTCCTCTAGCACCAGGGTCAGCTGTACCTCCTCTAGCACCAGGGTCAGCTGTACCCCCTCTAGCACCAGGGTCAGCTGTACCTCCTCTAGCACCAGGGTCAGCTGTACCTCCTCTAGCACCAGGGTCAGCTGTACCTCCTCTAGCACCAGGGTCAGCTGTACCTCCTCTAGCACCAGGGTCAGCTGTACCTCCTCTAGCACCAGGGTCAGCTGTACCTCCTCTAGCACCAGGGTCAGCTGTACCCCCTCTAGCACCAGGGTCAGCTGTACCTCCTCTAGCACCAGGGTCAGCTGTACCTCCTCTAGCACCAGGGTCAGCTGTACCCCCTCTAGCACCAGGGTCAGCTGTACCTCCTCTAGCACCAGGGTCACCTGTACCTCCTCTAGCACCAGGGTCATCTGTACCCCCTCTAGCACCAGGGTCAGCTGTACCTCCTCTAGCACCAGGGTCAGCTGTACCTCCTCTAGCACCAGGGTCAGCTGTACCTCCTCTAGCACCAGGGTCAGCTGTACCTCCTCTAGCACCAGGGTCAGCTGTACCTCCTCTAGCACCAGGGTCAGCTGTACCCCCTCTAGCACCAGGGTCAGCTGTACCTCCTCTAGCACCAGGGTCAGCTGTACCCCCTCTAGCACCAGGGTCAGCTGTACCTCCTCTAGCACCAGGGTCAGCTGTACCTCCTCTAGCACCAGGGTCATCTGTACCCCCTCTAGCACCAGGGTCAGCTGTACCTCCTCTAGCACCAGGGTCAGCTGTACCTCCTCTAGCACCAGGGTCAGCTGTACCCCCTCTAGCACCAGGGTCATCTGTACCCCCTCTAGCACCAGGGTCATCTGTACCCCCTCTAGCACCAGGGTCAGCTGTACCTCCTCTAGCACCAGGGTCAGCTGTACCTCCTCTAGCACCAGGGTCAGCTGTACCTCCTCTAGCACCAGGGTCAGCTGTACCCCCTCTAGCACCAGGGTCAGCTGTACCTCCTCTAGCACCAGGGTCAGCTGTACCTCCTCTAGCACCAGGGTCAGCTGTACCCCCTCTAGCACCAGGGTCAGCTGTACCCCCTCTAGCACCAGGGTCAGCTGTACCTCCTCTAGCACCAGGGTCAGCTGTACCCCCTCTAGCACCAGGGTCAGCTGTACCTCCTCTAGCACCAGGGTCAGCTGTACCCCCTCTAGCACCAGGGTCAGCTGTACCTCCTCTAGCACCAGGGTCAGCTGTACCTCCTCTAGCACCAGGGTCAGCTGTACCTCCTCTAGCACCAGGGTCAGCTGTACCTCCTCTAGCACCAGGGTCAGCTGTACCTCCTCTAGCACCAGGGTCAGCTGTACCCCCTCTAGCACCAGGGTCAGCTGTACCCCCTCTAGCACCAGGGTCAGCTGTACCTCCTCTAGCACCAGGGTCAGCGCACTCTCAAATGTTGTTTTTTGACATCATTGTAAGCCTGTCACACACACTATACGATACATTTATTAAACATAATAATGAGTGTGAGTTTTTGTCACAACCCGACTCGTGGGAAGTGGCTCTTATAGGACCAGGGCACAAATAATAATATAATAATAATCATCTTTACTTAGCCATCTTACATTTGAAACTGTATTTGTTAATCTAAAAATGGTGAATAACCACAGGTTAATGAGAAGGGTGTGCTTGAAAGGATGCACATAACTCTGCAATGTTGGCTTGTATTGGAGAGAGTCTCAGTCTTAAATCATTTTCCACACACAGTCTGTGCCTGTATTTAGTTTTCATGCTAGTGAGGGCCGAGAATCACCTCTCACATAGGTGCGTGGTTGCAAAGGGCATCAGTGTCTTAACAGTGCGATTTGCCAAGGCAGGATACTCTGGCAGTGGCTTCTGTTTAAATAAAATTTTCACAGAACCTCTTGTTGCAATTTTGATGAGACTCTCTTGTTCTGATATCGGTAAGTGGACTGGAGGCAGGGCATGAAAGGGATAATGAATCCAGTTGTTTGTGTCATCCATTTCGGGAAAGTACCTGCGTAATTGCGCACCCAGCTCACTGCTTTTCTATATCACATTTGACATTGTCCGTAAGCTTGAGTTCATTTGCACACAAAACAATCATACAATGATGGAAAGACCTGTGTGTTGTCCTTGTTAATGCAGACAGAGAAGAGCTCCAACTTCTTAATCATACCCTCAATTTTGTCCCGCACATTGTATATAGTTGTGGAGAGTCCCTGTAATCCTAGACTCAGATCATTCAGGCGAGAAAAAACATCTCCCAGACAGGCCAGTCATGTGAGAAACTCGTCATCATGCAAGCGGTCAGACAAGTGAAAATTATGGTCAGTAAAGAAAACCTTAAGCTCGTCTCTCAATTTAAAAAACGTGTGAATACTTTGCGCCTTGATAACCAGCGCACTTCTGTATGTTGTAAAAGCGTTACATGGTCGCTGCCCATATCATTGCATAATGCAGAAAATACACAAGAGTTCAGGGGCCTTGCTTTAACAAAGTGAACCATTTTCACTGTAGTGTCCAAACCGTCTTTCAAGCTGTCAGGCATTCCATTGGCAGCAAGAGCCTCTCGGTGGATGCTGCAGTGTACCCAAGTGGCCTCGGGAGCAACTACTTGCACGTGCCTTACCACACCTCCATGTCTCCCTGTCATGGCTTTTGCACCATCAGTACAGATACCAACACATCTTGATCACCAAAGTCCATTTGATGTCACAAAGTTGTCCAGTACTTTAAAAATATCCTCTCCTGTTGTCCTGGTGTCCTGGTTTCCAGTGGTTTGCAGAAGAGGATGTCTTCCTTAATTGATCCCCCATAAATGTAACGGACATATACCAGGATCTGTGCCAGTCCCGCCACCTCTGTTGACTCATCCAGCTGTAACACACATATACCAGGATCTGTGCCAGGCCCGCCACCTCTGTTGACTCATCCAGCTGTAACACACATATACCAGGATCTGTGCCAGGACCGCCACCTCTGTTGACTCATCCAGCTATAACAGACATATACCAGGAGCTGTGCCAGGCCTGTTGACTCATCCAGCTGTAACACACATATACCAGGGGCTGTGCCAGGCCCTCCATGTCTGTTGACTCATCCAGCTGTAACACACATATACCAGGAGCTGTGCCAGGCCCTCCACGTCTGTTGACCTATCCAGCTGTAACACACATATACCAGGAATTGTGCCAGGCCCACCACATCTGTTGACTCATCCAGCTATAACAGACATATACCAGGAGCTGTGCCAGGCCCTCCACGTCTGTTGACCTATCCAGCTGTAACACACATATACCAGGAACTGTGCCAGGCCCACCACATCTGTTGACTCATCCAGCTATAACAGACATATACCAGGAGCTGTGCCAGGCCTGTTGACTCATCCAGCTGTAACACACATATACCAGGGGCTGTGCCAGGCCCTCCACGTCTGTTGACCTATCCAGCTGTAACACAGGAACTGTGCCAGGCCCACCACATCTGTTGACTCATCCAGCTATAACAGACATATACCAGGAGCTGTGCCAGGCCCTCCACGTCTGTTGACCTATCCAGCTGTAACACACATATACCAGGAACTGTGCCAGGCCCACCACATCTGTTGACTCATCCAGCTATAACAGACATATACCAGGAGCTGTGCCAGGCCTGTTGACTCATCCAGCTGTAACACACATATACCAGGGGCTGTGCCAGGCCCTCCACGTCTGTTGACCTATCCAGCTGTAACACACATATACCAGGAACTGTGCCAGGCCCACCACATCTGTTGACTCATCCAGCTATAACACACATATACCAGGAGCTGTGCCAGGCCCACCACGTCTGTTGACTCATCCAGCTGTAACAGACATATACCAGGAGCTGTGTCAGGCCCACCACATCTGTTGACTCATCCAGCCGTAACACACATATACCAGGAGCTGTGCCAGGCCCTCCACATCTGTTGACTCATCCAGCTGTAACACACATATACCAGGAGCTGTGCCAGGCCCTGTTGACTCATCCAGCTATAACAGACATATACCAGGAGCTGTGTCAGGTCCTCCACGTCTGTTGACTCATCCAGCTATAACAGACATATACCAGGAGCTGTGTCAGGTCCTCCACGTCTGTTGACTCATCCAGCTGTAACAGACATATACCAGGAGCTGTGTCAGGTCCTCCACGTCTGTTGACTCATCCAGCTGTAACAGACATATACCAGGAGCTGTGTCAGGTCCTCCACGTCTGTTGACTCATCCAGCTGTAACAGACATATACCAGGAGCTGTGTCAGGTCCTCCACGTCTGTTGACTCATCCAGCTATAACAGACATATACCAGGAGCTGTGTCAGGTCCTCCACGTCTGTTGACTCATCCAGCTGTAACAGACATATACCAGGAGCTGTGTCAGGTCCTCCACGTCTGTTGACTCATCCAGCTGTAACAGACATATACCAGGAGCTGTGTCAGGTCCTCCACGTCTGTTGACTCATCCAGCTGTAACAGACATATACCAGGAGCTGTGTCAGGTCCTCCACGTCTGTTGACTCATCCAGCTGTAACACATAGAATCCACTGGCTTGTATGCGAAGCAGTAATTATTTCAAAACATCTCCTGCCATGTCACTGATGTGTCGTGAAACAGTGTTGTTTGATGAAGTAATTGTCTGTATAGTTTTTTTGTCCTGTTCCCCCAGCATTGTCCCGGTCATAGCCGTGGCAGCAGGAAGAATGAAGTCCTCTACAATATAGTATAGGGCTTGCCTGTCCTAGCCACTAGGTAGCTCATCATACAAGACGCTTCTAGCACCTTCTTATTAATGTTGCTTTTATTCATGTCTTACTACTCAAAAGTCGTCTTAATTCTCGTGGTTTATTTTTCAAATGGGCATGTTATGTTTCTAAATGTCCGTGCAAGAGTGAAGGTTTCATTGAGTTGTGAGACAGTACTTTTGCACAAATAACACACTGTGGCTGAGGAAAGGCACTACTCCCAATATAAGTGAACCCCAAATCAATGTGGTTCTCATCATATTTGGCCTCTTCGATGATCCAATGACCCAGTCTGTTGTTTGGTGCTTTCCTGGGTAAGGGGTCAGTAGCTCTTCAGCTGTATCAGATTCACAACTATCAGTGTCCATGTTAGCTGGGCTAACAACAAATGTAGAATTACTGGTGCTAGCATTGTATGTGCTCGTGGAAGCAGAACAACTTGTGTCGTCGACAGGAGCAGGTATAGTACTGCTGGTAGTAGCAGTACTACCAGTAGAGCTGGTATGTGTCTCTATGGACGCAGGCCTTACTTTTTAAATAATTTATACATTTTGGAGCAAACGGAATGAGCAGCAGCTACGTTTGGCTACGTGGAATTCTCGCGAGAGAGTAACTGTTAATGTGATTGGATGTTAATTATTTGACTAGGCTACCTGTATTTGACATTGTGTTTTTATTTCACTGAACACTAGATGGTTTCATTTTGTTTTTAGCAGTGAAACGAGGCTACTCAAGTGAGAAAAGAACCTCACCCAAATGTATAGTCCCATTGGAAAATATAGATGGACTGTTTGAAAATTCACAAAATGGGACAAACACGAAATTGATACTCTGCATGCAGAATTCTGCAAAAAGATCCTTTGTGTACAACGTAGAACACCAAATAACGCATGCAGAGAAGAATTAGGCCGATACCCGCTAATTATCAAAATCCAGAAAAGTGACGTTAATAAGTTCTACAACCACCTAAAAGGAAGCGATTCCCAAACCTTCCATAACAAAGCCATCACCTACAGAGAGGTTAACCTGGATAAGAGTCCCCAAAGAAAGCTGGTCCTGTTCACAAACACAAACAGACCCCACAGAGCCCCAGGACAGCAACACAATTAGACCCAACTAAATCATGAGAAAACAAAAAGATTGTTACTTGTCACATTGTAAAGAATTAACAAAAAAACTCAGTATCTGGAATGCTATTGGGCCCTAAACAGAGAGTACACTGTGTCAGAATACATGACTACTGTGACTGACCCAAACTTAAGGAAAGCTTTGTACAGAGAGTGAGTATAGCCTTGCTATTGAGAAAGGCCACTGTAGGCAGACCTGGCTCTCAAGAGAAGACAGGCTATGGAAAGGGAAATAGGGGATACCTAGTCAGTTGTACATCTGAATGCATTCAACTGAAATGTGTCTTCCACATTTAACACAGCCCCTCTGAATCAGAGAGGTGCTGGGTGCTGCCATGTGCACACTGCCCACAAAATGAGGTGGAAACTGAGCTGCACTTCCTAACCTCCTGCCAAATGTATGACCATATTCCAGACACATATTTCTCTCAGATTACACACGTCCACAAAGAATTAGAAAACAAACGCAATTTTGATAAACTCCCATATCTACTGGGTGAAATTCCAGTGTGCCATCAGAGCAGCAAGATTTGTGACCTGTTGCCACAAGAAAAGGGCAACAAGAAAATGTCCCTTTTGTACTTGAACTATTTGTGTAATGTCTTTATTATTTTGTAACTTTTGTGAGTGTAATGTTTACTGTTAATTTGTATTGTTTATTTCACTTTTGTTTATTATCTAGTTCACTTGCTTTTGCAATGTTAACATTGTTTCCCATGCGAATAAAGCCCTTAAATTGAAAATAATTTGAATTAAGAGGGAGGGATGGGGCAAAGACAGGGAGTGAGAGGGGTAGAGGGAGGGGGGAGAGAGAGGGGTGCGTTTGGAGACTAAGGAAGAGAACGAGGAAGAGAACCACCCGACAGATAAGAGAGCACGCAACAACTACAGACGAGAAAGTTAACTGGCTGGCCAATGAATTATAAATGCTATCTGTAAACTCTAATGGACTAGCACTGCAGCAGCTCATAGAGGCTGTGGATGTTAGACATGGGCTATCTCTGTATGCTGATCTCACAGCAGGGACTCAGACAGGAGAGAGAGAGATGGAAGTTGGTTTGGAGGACCAGTACTGTACGTTCCTGATGTGTACTGCTGCAATCCATTATCTAGTCTCTCTCAAAAGACTTGCACACAGATACAGCAGCTCTGATGAGAGATGAACATTATCCCTCACCACCATTATCCCTCATCACCATTATCCCTCACCACCATAGCCCCCATCACCATTATCCTTCACCACCATATCCCTCATTACCATTATCCCTCATCGCCATTATCCCTCACCACCATATCCCTCATCACCATTATCCCTCACCACCATATCCCTCACCACCATTATCCCTCACCACCATATCCCTCATCACCATTATCCCTCACCACCATATCCCTCATCACCATTATCCCCTCATCACCATTATCCATCACCACCATATCCCCCCATCACCATTATCCCTCACCGCCATTATCCCTCACCACCATATTCCTCATCACCATTATCCCTCACCACCATATCCCTCATCGCCATTATCCCTCACCACCATATCCCTCATCACCATTATCCCACACCACCATATCCCTCATCACCATTATCGCTCACCACCATATCCCTCATCACCATTATCCCTCGCCACCATATCCCTTACCACCATTATCCCTCACCACCATATCCCTCATCACCATTATCCCTCATCACCATATCCCTCATCACCATTATCCCTCACCAGATAGTGTGAGCTCATGAATGATGTCCATGAGTCCTGACTAGAGCTTTCAGAATGATTTGGCCCAACCTGAAGTGGCTGTAAGGTATACTGTCTGTCTGTCTGTCTGTCTGTCTGTCTGTCTGTCTGTCTGTCTGTCTGTCTGTCTGTCTGTCTGTCTGTCTGTCTGTCTGTCTGTCTGTCTGTCTGTCTGTCTGTCTGTCTGAATGTATTGTATTTCAGCCACTGAAAAAAATATCTCATCAATGTCATTCAAGTGAAATGACAAATTCTTAAATGCTTTTACACTCTCCATTTGTTTTGATTTACTGCATCTTTAAAAATAAAAAAATAAAATAGAAACAGTTGAAATATAGAAGTATTGAATTAGGACTATTTCAGAATATATTCAACAAGTCAGAAGAGAACACCTGCAAGCACTACGATAACTTTTATTCACCAAAGGGGATTTCTACATTCCCGGATGATCCAATTGTTTGAATATCCAATTACTTGAGGATTTTAATTGCCATCTTATTCTAATTGAGATGACTGTGGAATATTACTGTTCCGTGTGTGATTCATTGAATTGTTACTTCAGCCCGAGGCTGTATTTGATGTTTAACTATCTTGCTTTAGCAACCATATTTTTTTATGATTTAGAAAAAAAATGAATTGCTTGATAACAGTTGGGACCATATGGTACCTGAGCCTTAGTTGCCATTACAAGGATGACGGAACTTGCTGTAGTCTGTATTGATGCTGTTTGTTACTGTAATTAATATGCTTTATGATGCAGCATGATAAACACACACAGAGACAGCTTTATGGCTGATTGATAACACAACCAGTAAACATGGCGTTGCAGTACCTCTTCTAGTGGCTCACACCTGTCCTGGTCCATGCAGTACCTCTTCTAGTGACTCACACCTGTCCTGGTCCATGCAGTACCTCTTCTAGTGGCTCACACCCTTCCTGGTCCATGCAGAGCCTCTCTAGGACTAGACGTTGGACTATCTCAAGCCTGACACACACTAACCTGGTCCATGCAGGGCCTCTCTAGGACTAGACGTTGGACTATCTCAAGCCTGACACACACTAACCTGGTCCATGCAGGGCCTCTCTAGGACTTGATGTTGGGCTATCTCAAGCCTGACACACACTAACCTGGTCCATGCAGGGCCTCTCTAGGACTTGATGTTGGGCTATCTCAAGCCTGACACACACTAACCTGGTCCATGCAGGGCCTCTCTAGGACTAGACGTTGGACTATCTCAAGCCTGACACACACTAACCTGGTCCATGCAGGGCCTCTCTAGGACTTGATGTTGGGCTATCTCAAGCCTGACACACACTAACCTGGTCCATGCAGGGCCTCTCTAGGACTAGACTTTGGACTATCTCAAGCCAAGAGAGAGAGAAATTAGTAGTCATAGTCTTTCTCCTGATGTAACTGTGCATGTGTGTGTGGGTTTATGCATGGATGTGTATGTGCGTGTGAGTATGTGTGAGTATGTGCGTGCATGCTTTCGTGTGTGTGTGTTGTGTCCCTGTTGTTGTGCATGGCTCCTTCCCCAGTCCTGCTGTGTGAGCCACCTGTTTGCTGTTACAGATCTGTGGGCAGTAAAAATGCTCCCATGCCAACTGAGACCAGCCTTGACAGAGATGGCCTGCTTGCGTGTGTTCGTTTATTGATCATCATCATCACCATCATCAGTATGGTCATCATCATTAAGTGAAAATATCAATATGCTCACATCCACACTACAGAATGTAAACTATAGGCCTGTATCTCTTTCTATTTTTCTGCATCTCTCTCTCATCTCTCTTTTCATGTGTTCTGTCTCTCCCTCCCTCTGCTCTCTCCCTTCCTCCTATCACTCCCTCCCTTCTCTTCCCCTCCCTCCCTCCCTCCCTCCCTCCCTCCCTCCCTCCCTCCCTCCCTCCCTCCCTCCCTCCCTCCCTCCCTCCCTCCCTCCCTCCCTCCCTCCCTCCCTCCCTCCCTCCCTCCCTCCCTCCCTCCCTCTATCCCTCCCTCCCTCTTCCTCAGCTCTGTTCCCTCAGCTGTAATCAGGGTGTGTTACTGTTTAATTTAATGGAATGAGAAGTGCTTCCTGTCTCTAGCTAATTTAGTCGTCATGTTTAAATCATACCATATTTACAGCTGCTATGGTAGACAGGATACAATGTTATTTTTGCTCAAATCATTGCAATTTACCTTCATTGACATGTTTCATTTTCACAATTGATATATAAAACAATTATAATGTGAATGGCAACCGTCATCCAGGTCTGTATCCCAATTGGCACCCTATTCCCTACATAATGCATAGGCCTTGGTCAAAGAAAGTGCAAGGAATAGGTTGCCATTTGGGACGCTACCCAGGTTCATCTGCAGGTGCATTGTCTTGGGTCAGGCTGTTAGAATGACGCCACCGGTCAGAAGACGATGATGCAGCTGGCTTCCCCTGGGTCGTTCTGAAAGGCAGCAATTTATCCTCGAGAGGGGTTTCTGGCCTACATGTTGCCTGTCTGTTAGATGGATACGACTTTGCGTGACTGTAGAAGGCTAGTTTCTTCGTTCTGTGTCTGCTGTGTGCAACCGTGTCTCTTCTTATGATAGATGGCCCAGCCTGCAGAACATCTTGTTCACTGTCTGTCCGATAGAAGGAAGCGGAGAGGAGCTTGTTTGCCAATCTAATGTTGTCTTGTCTCTCTTATGGGGAGTGGATTGAGATAAAGGGCTGAAGAGGAGAGGAGATTGGAGGAAAGGAGTGGAGAGTGGAGGACAGGAGAGGATAAGAGAGAAGAGTGGAGAAAAGGAGAGGAGAGTGGAGGAAAGGAGAGGATAAGAGAGAAGAGAAGAGTGGAGGAAAGGAGAGTTGATTTAGGCCAAAGCTGCAGTGCAGTAGAGTAACAACTCATCTCTCTCTCTCTCTCTCTCTCTCTCTCTCTCTCTCTCACACTTTCTCTCTCTCTCTCTCTCGCTCACACACTTTATCTCTCTCTCTCTCTCTCTCAAATATTACAGAACCTGTGGAGCCGATTGTTAATTTCTACAATGTGTAACACAAGGCAAGCTTGATAAAGCATTCATATCACAGCTTTAGCCAATTATTCAATAGGGGAGTTGGCTAAAGCACAAACAGATCCTGGATACAAGGCTTACACAACCCAACACAGATCCTGGATACAAGGCTTACACATCCTAACACAGATCCTGGATACAAGGCTTACACAACCCAACACAGATCCTGGATACAAGGCTTACACAGCCCAACACAGATCCTGGATACAAGGCTTACACAGCCCAACACAGATCCTGGATACAAGGCTTACACAGCCGAACACAGATCCTGGATACAAGGCTTACACAGATCCTGGATACAAGGCTTACACAGCCCAACACAGATCCTGGATACAAGGCTTACACAACCCAACACAGATCCTGGATACAAGGCTTACACAGCCCAACACAGATCCTGGATACAAGGCTTACACAGATCGACACAGATCACGGGCCCTCATTTATTAGTGTTGCCTAGAAAAGCTTCTAAATTAACTCGTACAAAGAAAATTTACACACACCTTGATAAATCAGACACGTTCTAACACACTGTGCTAGTGCATGTGAAGTCTCATTTACATAAAGAACCTGCAAGAAATGTCACTAATTTTTGTCCGCCAACATGGAGATATCAAAGAAGACAAAGAAAAAAAATTTGGACCAAAAATATAACTTTTGGTCACAGAAGTGGAAGCAAAACAAGCCATACTTTTTGGAGCCCTCAGCAATGGCTTGACAAATAAGAGAACAAATATTACTTGGGAGCAGGTTAGAGCTGTGGTAAATTCTGCCTCATCTGAGTGCAGAACAGTTAATGAAATTAAAAAGAAATGGTTTGATTTGAAAACATTTGCACAAAGAAAATGATGATCCACAAAAGGGATATAAGTGGAACAAGAGGAGGGCAGAGAGACTCTTCACTGTCTGCTATGGACCAGCATATTGTCTGCTATGGACCAGCATACTGTCTGCTATGGACCAGCATACTGTCTGCTATGGACCAGCACATTGTCTGCTATGGACCAGCACACTGTCTGCTGTGGACCAGCACACTGTCTGCTGTGGACCAGCACACTGTCTGCTATGGACCAGCATACTGTCTGCTGTGGACCAGCATATTGTCTGCTATGGACCAGCATACTGTCTGCTATGGACCAGCATACTGTCTGCTATGGACCAGCATACTGTCTGCTATGGACCAGCACACTGTCTGCTATGGACCAGCATACTGTCTGCTATGGACCAGCATACTGTCTGCTATGGACCAGCATACTGTCTGCTATGGACCAGCACATTGTCTGCTATGGACCAGCACATTGTCTGCTATGGACCAGCACATTGTCTGCTATGGACCAGCATACTGTCTGCTATGGACCAGCATACTGTCTGCTATGGGCCAGCATACTGTCTGCTGTGGACCAGCATACTGTCTGCTATGGACCAGCACATTGTCTGCTATGGACCAGCATACTGTCTGCTGTGGACCAGCATACTGTCTGCTATGGACCAGCACATTGTCTGCTATGGACCAGCACATTGTCTGCTATGGACCAGCATACTGTCTGCTATGGACCAGTACACTGTCTGCTATGGACCAGCATATTGTCTGCTATGGACCAGCACATTGTCTGCTATGGACCAGCACACTGTCTGCTATGGACCAGCATATTGTCTGCTATGGACCAGCACATTGTCTGCTATGGACCAGCACATTGTCTGCTGTGGACCAGCATACTGTCTGCTATGGACCAGCACACTGTCTGCTATGGACCAGCATACTGTCTGCTATGGACCAGCACACGGTCTGCTATGGACCAGCAAACTGTCTGCTATGGACCAGCATACTGTCTGCTATGGACCAGCACATTGTCTGCTGTGGACCAGCATACTGTCTGCTGTGGACCAGCATACTGTCTGCTGTGGACCAGCATACTGTCTGCTATGGACCAGCACACTGTCTGCTATGGACCATCATACTGTCTGCTATGGACCAGCATACTGTCTGCTATGGACCAGCATACTGTCTGCTATGGACCAGCATACTGTCTGCAATGGACCAGCACACTGTCTGCTATGGACCAGCATACTGTCTGCTGTGGACCAGCATACTGTCTGCTATGGACCAGCACATTGTCTGCTGTGGACCAGCATACTGTCTGCTATGGACCAGCACACTGTCTGCTATGGACCAGCATATTGTCTGCTATGGACCAGCACATTGTCTGCTATGGACCAGCACATTATCTGCTGTGGACCAGCATACTGTCTGCTATGGACCAGCACTGCTATGGACCAGCACACTGTCTGCTATGGACCAGCACATTGTCTGCTGTGGACCAGCACACTGTCTGCTATGGACCAGCACATTGTCTGCTGTGGACCAGCATACTGTCTGCTATGGACCAGCACACTGTCTGCTATGGACCAGCACATTGTCTGCTGTGGACCAGCATACTGTCTGCTATGGACCAGCATACTGTCTGCTATGGACCAGCATACTGTCTGCTATGGACCAGCACATTGTCTGCTATGGACCAGCACATTGTCTGCTATGGACCAGCATATTGTCTGTTGTGGACCAGCATATTGTCTGCTGTGGACCAGCATACTGTCTGCTGTGGACCAGCATACTGTCTGCTGTGGACCAGCACACTGTCTGCTATGGACCAGCACACTGTCTGCTATGGACCAGCACACTGTCTGCTATGGACCAGCATTCTGTCTGCTATGGACCAGCACACTGTCTGCTATGGACCAGCACTGCTATGGACCAGCACATTGTCTGCTATGGACCAGCATACTGTCTGCTATGGACCAGCATACTGTCTGCTATGGACCAGCACATTGTCTGCTATGGACCAGCATACTGTCTGCTATGGACCAGCCTACTGTCTGCTATGGACCAGCATACTGTCTGCTATGGACCAGCACACTGTCTGCTATGGACCAGCACTGCTATGGACCAGCACATTGTCTGCTATGGACCAGCATACTGTCTGCTATGGACCAGCATACTGTCTGCTATGGACCAGCACACTGTCTGCTATGGACCAGCACACTGTCTGCTATGGACCAGCACTGGTATGGACCAGCACATTGTCTGCTATGGACCAGCATACTGTCTGCTATGGACCAGCACACTGTCTGCTATGGACCAGCACACTGTCTGCTATGGACCAGCACTGCTATGGACCAGCACATTGTCTGCTATGGACCAGCATACTCTCTGCTATGGACCAGCATATTGTCTGCTGTGGACCAGCATACTGTCTGCTATGGACCAGCACACTGTCTGCTATGGACCAGCACATTGGCAGCGTAATTGGAAAGACCTGTGTTGGGCCGTGTAAGCACTATATTTGGAGTAGTGAGCCGTTTGAGATGCACCTCTGAATATATTCCACGTTGGCCTTCGAGCTGCAGCAGTGCTGTTTGATAAGCCATGTTAGCCTTTTGGTTGTTGATCTTGCAGTCTTGTGTAAGCAGTGGGGAGTAGGTCCGTGTTCACGGTGTACAACGTGATGCTTATGTAGGTCCTCTTCAAGTTGTTCCCTCTTCTCCACTGCACTGTGCTGCTTGTTGAAGAGGAGTGCTCCGCTCCGGCACTTAGATGAAGGCTGCAACCATTTCCACCTGTGCCAAATGCAGAGGGAGGGAAGGTTGGAGGGAGGGATGGAGGGAGTCAAGGAGGGAGGGAGGGAGGGAGTCAAGGAGGGAGGGAGGCATGGAAGGAGGGAGAGGTGGCGGGAGGGAGGGATGGAGGGGTGAAGAGAGACGGACAGCATGTTAATGATTGATACTGTCACCTTGGATCCTGATTAATAATTTAAACTACCTTGTGTATGTGTGTGTCTGTGCATATCTGCGTGAGTGTCTGCGAGAAAGATGTGTGTGTGTATGACCATACCGGGGTGAATGTGAGGACAGTAGAGTGAGTGTCTAAGTACATCTTCTAATATTTGTGCCCAGACTGCTTTTCGGTCTGCTTTGGCGTATATTATACAAAGCTGATTAGTTCATTATTTAGAGTGTATGTATGCTTGAGGACATTTTATTGTGTTTAGGGTGGTCTTATTTCCTGGAGGAAGAGGATAAATGAAGGAGAGTGAGAGTGAGATACATAAAGAGAGACGTAGAAAGGTAGAGAGAGAGAGAGAGAGTTAGAGAGAGAGACAAAGAGGTAGGTAGAGAGAGAGAGAGAGAGAGAGAGAGAGAGAGAGAGACGTAAAGAGGTAGGTAGATAGAGAGAGAGAGAGAGAGAGAGAGAGAGAGAGAGAGAGAGAGACGTAAAGAGGTAGAGAGAGAGAGAGAGAGAGAGAGACATAAAGAGGTAGGTATAGAGAGAGAGAGAGAGAGAGAGAGAGAGAGAGAGAGAGAGAGAGAGAGAGAGAGAGAGAGAGAGAGAGATACATAAAGAGGTAGGTAGAGAGAGAGAGAGAGAGAGAGAGAGAGAGAGAGAGAGAGAGAGAGACGTAAAGAGGTAGGTAGAGAGAGGGAGAGAGAGAGAGAGCGCACGAGAGACAGAGAGAGATGTATAGGTAGAGAGAGGTGAAACTAGAGAGAGAGAAAGAAAGAAAGAAAGAAAGAAAGAAAGAGCGAGAGGGAGGGAGGGATAAATATGAGAGAAAGCAGATAGCCATGCATGGAGCATCGATTCTGAAGGAATGTTTGAAAATCACACCAAAGCCAGGGAAACTCCACTGGTAGAGCCAATAGAGCTTAAGGTTAGGGAGAACAGAGACCATAGCAGGATAGAAGAGAGAGTGAAATAATTAGGGAGGGATAAACATTGGTCCAGACTCAGAACGCTTATATTCATTAGGTACCAAAAGGAAGTTAACGAGCCAGAATGGGGAGGGACCTACCTGAATTTGTCCAATAAAAATGGCTTGTTTTCATTTTTCTTTTCAGAACGTTTTGCGATGGTGTACACTAATGAATATGACCTAGCTGTGCCCAACATTGCAGGAGTCTTTCCCAGATGTTATACAGTAGCATTTAGCCTCCTGCCTGCCTGTGTCTATGAGGGCCCAGGTCAGAAGTAGTGCACTATATAGGGAATAGGGCTCTGGTCTAAAGTAGTGCACTATATAGGGAATAAGCCTCTGGTCTAAAGTAGTGCACTATATAGGGAATAGGGCTCTGGTCTAAAGTAGTGCACCATATAGGGAATAGGACTCTGGTCTAATGTAGTGCACCATATAGGGAATAGGACTCTGGTCTAATGTAGTGCACTGTATAGGGAATAGGATGCCATTTGAGACATAAGCCTATGTGTCATTGTTCGGTGTCCTTCCTTCCTTCCTTCCTTCCTTCCTTCCTTCCTTCCTTCCTTCCTTCCTTCCTTCCTTCCTTCCTTCCTTCCTTCCTTCCTTCCTTCCTTCCTTCCTTCCTTCCTTCCTGCCTGCCTTCCTGCCTTCCTTCCTTCCTTCCTTTCTTCTTTCCTGCCTACCTGCCTGCCTTCCTGTCTTCGTGTTATGTAGCAGCAGGCCTGCAGCTGTAATCAGCATCATTAATCTAGACTGTGTTCACTAAGCTGTTCTCTCAATGACAAACTATTGTTTGTGTTCTAGTAGGACCTGAAAACAAATTGATTCTGCTCTGTGAAGGTGGGACAGCCCGCTGCAGCCGTCCTTCTCCCTCCTTCTCCCTTTTTCTCTCCTTCTCTCTCTCCCTTTCTCACTCTCTCTCTCGCCCTTATTCTCTCTCCTTCTCTCCTCTCTCTCACTTCCTCATTCTCCCTTTCTCGCCCTCATTCTCTCTCCTTCTCTCTCTCTTGCCCTCATTCTCTCTCCTTCTCTCCTCTCTCTCACTCCCTCATTCTCTCTCCTTCTCTCTCTCTCACCCTCATTCTCTCTTTCTCTCTCTCTAACTCCCTCATTCTTTCTCCTTCTCTCTTCTCTCTCACTCCCTCATTGTCTCTCCTTCTCTCCTCTCTCACTCCCTCATTGTCTCTCCTTCTCTCCTCTCTCTCACTCCCTCATTATCTCTCCTCTCCTCTCTCTCACTCCCTTATTCTCTCTCCTTCTCTCTTTCTCTCTCTCTCGCTATCTCTCTATTTATCTCTAGTTCTCTTTCTCTCTTCTTCTTAATAGTTGTCTCATCAGGCTCTAACCAGGTCAATAAAAAAAGACACTCAGACTGTTAAGACTAAGATGAGAAAGCTCAACTACAGGACAGGTGTATGTGTGGCAGGTGGACAAGTGTGTGCGTGGCAGGTGGACAGGTGTTATTGACCAGGCTGTGTAATTCATAGTAGGATGTGCCTAACAGACGTTCAGCGCACACACTTCATGTTATTGGCCCTCTACACAGGATATGCCACGTTCACAGGTGATTTCTGGAACGAAGGAGTATAGGAGTGCGTCCCAAATGGCACCCTATTCCCCACATAGTGCACTACCTTAGACCAGAGGCCTATAGTTCCCGGACAAATGTAGTGAAAGGGAATAGGGTGTTGTTTGGAACACAACCTGGTCCTTGTTGTCCTGGCTCACACCTGTCATCCCAGGCTTATAGGACCACCTGCCTCTTCAGCATGAATTAGTGATAGGAGGATGGGGGGATGGAGGGATGGGGGAGGTGGGCCCTTGTTTAACCCCATTCTACACCTCCTTTCTTCACTCTCATCTGTCCCCACCTGTTACTTAGTCTTTATCCTCTTCTCTTTCCTTTTCTCTCGCTTTATCTTTCACCTCAAACTACCTTCACAGTTGATGTAGTTGTACATCTCGCTTCCAGTCACTAATCCCAAATCCTTTATAAATGTGTTCAATGATTATTGAAAATGTAAAATTAAACTATAGACAGACTTCCACTTTTCCCTGGTTTCCTCCCAAATGGCACCCAATAATATAGTGCAGTTATTTAGTCAAGTAAGTAAGGAACAAATTCTTATTTATAATCATGGCCTAGGAACAGTGGGTTAATAGCCTTGTTCAGGGGCACAATGGCAGATGTTTACCTTGTCAGTTTGGGGATTTGATCCAGCAACCTTTTGGTTACTAGCACAATGCTCTAACCACTAGGCTACCTGCAGCCCTAAAAAAATGTACTAAAGTAGTAACATATATAGGGAATAGGGTGCAATTACTAAAGTAGTATCATATATAGGGAATAGGGAGCCATTACTAAAGTAGTAACACATATAGGGAATAAGATGGCATTACTAAAGTAGTAACACATATAGGGAATAAGATGGCATTACTAAAGTAGTAACACATATAGGGAATAAGGTGGCATTACTAAAGTAGTAACACATATAGGGAATAAGATGGCATTACTAAAGTAGTAACACATATAGGGAATGAGGTGGCATTACTAAAGTAGTAACACATATAGGGAATAAGATGGCATTACTAAAGTAGTAACACATATAGGGAATAAGGTGGCATTACTAAAGTAGTACACTATATAGGGAATAAGATGGCATTACTAAAGTAGTAACACATATAGGGAATAAGATGGCATTACTAAAGTAGTACACTATATAGGGAACAAGATGGCATTACTAAAGTAGTAACACATATAGGGAATAAGGTGGCATTACTAAAGTAGTAACACATATAGGGAATAAGATGGCATTACTAAAGTAGTAACACATATAGGGAACAAGATGGCATTACTAAAGTAGTAACACATATAGGGAATAAGGTGGCATTACTAAAGTAGTAACACATATAGGGAATAAGATGGCATTACTAAAGTAGTAACACATATAGGGAATAAGGTGGCATTACTAAAGTAGTAACACATATAGGGAATAAGATGGCATTACTAAAGTAGTAACACATATAGGGAATAAGGTGGCATTACTAAAGTAGTAACACATATAGGGAATAAGGTGGCATTACTAAAGTAGTAACACATATAGGGAATAAGGTGCCATTACTAAAGTAGTAACACATATAGGGAATAAGATGGCATTACTAAAGTAGTAACACATATAGGGAATAAGATGGCATTACTAAAGTAGTAACACATATAGGGAATAAGGTGGCATTACTAAAGTAGTACACTATATAAGGAATAAGGTGGCATTACTAAAGTACTACACTATATAAGGAATAAGGTGGCATTACTAAAGTAGTACACTATATAGGGAATAAGGTGGCATTACTAAAGTAGTAACACATATAAGGAATAAGGTGGCATTACTAAAGTAGTACACTATATAAGGAATAAGGTGGCATTACTAAAGTAGTACACTATATAGGGAATAAGGTGGCATTACTAAAGTAGTAACACATATAGGGAATAAGGTGGCATTACTAAAGTAGTAACACATATAGGGAATAAGGTGGCATTACTAAAGTAGTAACACATATAGGGAATAAGATGGCATTACTAAAGTAGTACACTATATAGGGAATAAGATGGCATTACTAAAGTAGTAACACATATAGGGAATAAGGTGGCATTACTAAAGTAGTACACTATATAAGGAATAAGGTGGCATTACTAAAGTACTACACTATATAAGGAATAAGGTGGCATTACTAAAGTAGTACACTATATAGGGAATAAGGTGGCATTACTAAAGTAGTAACACATATAAGGAATAAGGTGGCATTACTAAAGTAGTACACTATATAAGGAATAAGGTGGCATTACTAAAGTAGTACACTATATAGGGAATAAGGTGGCATTACTAAAGTAGTAACACATATAGGGAATAAGGTGGCATTACTAAAGTAGTAACACATATAGGGAATAAGGTGGCATTACTAAAGTAGTAACACATATAGGGAATAAGATGGCATTACTAAAGTAGTACACTATATAGGGAATAAGATGGCATTACTAAAGTAGTAACACATATAGGGAATAAGGTGGCATTACTAAAGTAGTAACACCTATAGGGAATAATGTGGCATTACTAAAGTAGTAACACATATAGGGAATAAGATGGCATTACTAAAGTAGTACACTATATAGGGAATAAGATGGCATTACTAAAGTAGTAACACATATAGGGAATAAGGTGGCATTACTAAAGTAGTACACTATATAAGGAATAAGGTGGCATTACTAAAGTAGTACACTATATAAGGAATAAGGTGGCATTACTAAAGTAGTACACTATATAGGGAATAAGGTGGCATTAATAAAGTAGTAACACATATAGGGAATAAGGTGGCATTACTAAAGTAGTAACACATATAGGGAATAAGGTGGCATTACTAAAGTAGTAACACATATAGGGAATAAGATGGCATTACTAAAGTAGTATCATATATAGGGAATAAGATGGCATTACTAAAGTAGTAACACATATAGGGAATAAGGTGGCATTACTAAAGTAGTAACACATATAGGGAATAAGATGGCATTACTAAAGTAGTAACACATATAGGGAATAAGATGGCATTACTAAAGTAGTACACTATATAAGGAATAAGGTGGCATTACTAAAGTAGTAACACATATAGGGAATAAGGTGGCATTACTAAAGTAGTAACACATATAGGGAATAAGGTGCCATTACTAAAGTAGTAACACATATAGGGAATACGATGGCATTACTAAAGTAGTAACACATATAGGGAATAAGATGGCATTACTAAAGTAGTAACACATATAGGGAATAAGATGGCATTACTAAAGTAGTACACTATATAGGGAATAAGGTGGCATTACTAAAGTAGTACACTATATAGGGAATAAGATGGCATTACTAAAGTAGTACACTATATAGGGAATAAGATGGCATTACTAAAGTAGTAACACATATAGGGAATAAGATGGCATTACTAAAGTAGTAACACATATAGGGAATAAGATGGCATTACTAAAGTAGTACACTATATAGGGAATAAGGTGGCATTACTAAAGTAGTACACTATATAGGGAATAAGATGGCATTACTAAAGTAGTAACACATATAGGGAATAATATGGCATTACTAAAGTAGTACACTATATAGGGAATAAGGTGGCATTACTAAAGTAGTACACTATATAGGGAATAAGATGGCATTACTAAAGTAGTACACTATATAGGGAATAAGATGGCATTACTAAAGTAGTAACACATATAGGGAATAAGATGGCATTACTAACGTAGTAACACATATAGGGAATAAGATGGCATTACTAAAGTAGTACACTATATAGGGAATAAGGTGGCATTACTAAAGTAGTACACTATATAGGGAATAAGGTGGCATTACTAAAGTAGTAACACATATAGGGAATAAGATGGCATTACTAAAGTAGTAACACATATAGGGAATAAGATGGCATTACTAAAGTAGTAACACATATAGGGAATAAGGTGCCATTACTAAAGTAGTAACACATATAGGGAATAAGATGGCATTACTAAAGTAGTAACACATATAGGGAATAAGGTGGCATTACTAAAGTAGTAACACATATAGGGAATAAGATGGCATTACTAAAGTAGTAACACATATAGGGAATAAGATGGCATTACTAAAGTAGTAACACATATAGGGAATAAGGTGGCATTACTAAAGTAGTAACACA